>NC_080466.1:377500-525000 GCF_030265055.1 Doryrhamphus excisus | reverse complement strand
CCCTGGACTGGTGGCCAGCCAATCCCAGGGCACATATAGACAAACAACCATTCACACTCACATTCATACCAATGGACAATTTGGAGTGGCTAATTAACCTAGCATGTTTTTGGAATGTGGGAGGAAACCGGAGTACCCGGAGAAAACCCACGCATGCACGGGGAGAACATGCAAACTCCACACAGAGATGGCCGAGGGTGGAATCGAACCCTGGTCTCCTAGCTGTGAGGTCTGCGTGCTAACCACTTGTCCACCGTGCTGCTGTGCGTGTAAAAGTAATTAAAAAACCATTTTAGCAGGTAGGTGCTAAAACAGGCTACCAAAAACTGCAATGTAAAAAATGGAGTACCAAACGGTCCGCAGATGTTTGTCTTCTGTTTTTTTTGTTCTGGAGGAATATGAGCACACAGGAATAATCATTCCCAGTCGTGACTATTCCAAACATGATCAAGCTAGGAACACTAGCACGTCCACTTCTAAGGATGCTAAACTGAGGAATTGATCTCTTTATCATCAGCGCTTGGTGAAGGACTTGACAGTTTTGTGCTGTGTCCCATGGAGGCCCTCAGCTGGTCCCGAAGGAAGCATCTCATCCTGGAGGAGATCCTCACCTACCGACCTCACATCCTGTGTTTACAGGAAGTGGACCACTACTTTGACACATTTCAGCCAGTTCTGGCCGGTTTGGGTTACAGAAGCAAGTTCTACCCTAAGCCCTGGTCTCCGTGTCTGAATGTCAAGGGCAACAACGGCCCCGATGGTTGTGCACTCTTCTTTGACGAGTCCCGCTTGGAGGTTTTGGACTGTGTGAGCTTCCAGCTCTCGGCCATGAAGATTCCGACCAATCAGGTGAGTAGAACCCTTCTGAGCCAGGATTCATGGATTGAAGCCTTGGTCTCATCCTGCCGTGTCTTCCCAGGTTGCTGTGGTGATGATGCTGCGTTGTCAAATCACAAAGAGGCGTCTGTGCGTCGCCGTCACTCACCTGAAGGCCCGCGCCGGCTGGGAGTGGCTTCGCAACGCCCAGGGTGCGGATCTCTTGCGTCAAGTCCAAAACGTGGTCCAGAAACATAGTCCCAGCTCCCCGGTCCCTCTCGTCATATGTGGGGACTTCAATGCTGTCCCGACTGAAGACGTGTACCACCACTTCCTCACATCTCCTCTTGGTTTGGACTCCGCCTATAAGAACCTCAGCAGAGACAATTTGACGGAGCCACGGTACACGACGTGGAAGATTCGCCCCACGGGGGAATGCTGCGCCACTCTGGACTACATTTGGTACACTCAGGACTCACTGAAGGTGGACGCCGTCTTGGACTTACCCTCAGAGGACGACATTGGTCCCAACAGGCTTCCATCCTTCAGCTACCCTTCAGACCACCTCTCACTGGTTTGTGACTTCAGTTTTAAGGAGACGAGGGGATGAATTGGATTCATATTTTTTCTTATGGAAAACCTGGGAAACACCTTACAGTAAGGAACACAAAAATACAGGAGTTCATGAGGAACGAAGCTACCAAACCCTAACCACTACTCATTAGTTCCTCAGTAAATGCTGTATTTTTGTGTACTTTACTGTAAAGTGAGACCAAAAATTGATTTGGTGAATTTCTTTTTTGGTTCCAATCTGACCTTCTGGAACGAACGAACGACGCTAACCAAGGTTCCATTGTATTTACTGACTGAAGTATTCGATTTTTGGTAGTATTTATTTTGCAGCAGATTATGTTTTTATGTATGCAGGTCATATTTGACTGAAACCAAATGCATTGTGGCTGCTGACTAATAAACATTCTGATTTGTATTTGTACTGTTGCTACTATTTTATTGGAGCCACCAGTAGAATATTAAACAGCTGCTACTTGGACGGGAAAACACAATTTACATTCAGCAGGAGAATATCAAGTTATATTAGAATATAAAAATAACAAATGTCTTACTTTGTTATAAAATGTTTTTGCTCCAACTAAACAAATATATTGAAGAAAAAAACAGTGTACAAGTTTCAAATGTTTTATGCTTGAGTAAAATCTACTTTAATACACTTTGAAACAAGAGTACAACAAAATATAATATACTTCAAATGTTGAATATACAAACAGTTCAGTCTGAACACAAACTTCTGTATTTTCCCTCTTTAGATTAAAAAAAATGAAATGTGGGGCGAGCGCCAACATGACAAAAAATGACCTTTTCAAATGACCAGAGACTAAGACTGACATTGCATTCAGTATTTTGATACATTTTGCCAAAAAATAAAATAAAATGATTAGGTTATATACATATTTGTTACATTAGAAAAGAAATCCTATCAACATTCTGCCAAGGACAGCTAACTCAATGAGGCCTGCAGGCTTCCCTACAGATAACATCTGTTAAAAATGTAATTTTGAGAAGTTGAAATTTGTATTCTTGATTATAAAAAAAAAAAAAAGACTTTTTATTCAGGAACTCAAACGCTACAACGCAATACGACTTAACTTTCCTCACAGGTGGCAGCGTAGCTTGTGCATACATGATGGTGGTCTCTGTGGTAGGCGTGCCAAGCCGAGGCAGCACAGAAAGCTCACGTCAATTAGCCCCCCCCACCCCCACCCCCCCATAATACTGTGCTTGGTAAAGTTAGGAAAACGACAAAGTCTAAACTTCAGCTCAGCTTACAGTTGAGACGCCACATGTAAGGCTGCTCTGTAAACCAGTAAATACATATATACACACATACATATTCAGTATATACATACAGTAATCTACACGCAGGCGTGCCTTTTGTAGGGATACACTTTGGAATCTTTCATTTGATCACATTTATTGCAAGTATTAATGATCAATAACACTTTTAAAGCACGTGTGACGAGATGCTGCTGCTGGATGCTGACCACTCGCTATGATACTTCTATTGCAGCGACTGACATTTTTTTTAAATACATGGAGGTTGCCTACAGCCACAGCTGTCAAGACCAATGTTTTTTTTTTTTAATTTGGCACAAATTAAAGAGACCCTGGTGGTTATTTGCTCGACCATGTAATTGTAATAAAATGAAACATTTTTTAAAGTGTATACCCACTTTTAGCACGTCTGTATACATATACATGTATAACATATACTGTATATGTATGTACATGTATGTGTTTGAAACACACCCCCACTCTTTCAGACCCCCATGTAGCACCACACGTTGGAACAGAGACTGAAGTAAAAAAAAAACTGCTGGTTGAACAATCGTCTTACGTGCGTTGGCTGGGTTAGCTTCCGCTGACTTTTCTAATTAGTTGTAGTGTGTCAGTGTTCATTAAAAAATGAGAGTATTGTTCGATCCGGGCAGATCGGTGGCGGATCTGGGCTGGTCCCATTCAAGTCTGTCTTCCTATGTTGAGGCTTCCAGGCTATGTGGAAGAAGTTTTAGACTACAAAAACCAAGTCTGCTGGTATCAAGAATAACAACATGATTTTATGACCCGCTTGATTGGAGAATGATTGGCAGATCAACACTCGGGATCTTCAGTCTTTATTGTGACGGGTGTTTCCAGTTTGCTTCGCGCATCAGGGTCCCTTTGGGGTGGGGCCAGGTTCTGTTGGACCGCCACCGCCATTTGAACAGCTTGTACCTGAACACCGGCGGCCTTGGCCTTGTCGCCTCCCACCACCAGCTCAGAGCCGTTGAAAACGCCCCCGATGATGCGAGGCTGTGATGCCGCGGCCCGATTGGCCGTCGACACGGTGACCGCCCCGCTGCTGGCGCTCCCAGACACCACCAGAGTCTGCGCTTGGGCCTGAGTCGGCACGGACAGTCTCATCACCTGCGCCCCCGAGGCCATGCTGACCGGAGTGAGGGTCTGGACCGTCAGGGGGCTTCCGAGGAGGCCGATTCCCGGTGTTGAACCCCCGACGCCGGACTTGGCGTCTGCGGGGGTCTGAAGCTGACACTGAGCCAACTGATGGGCGGGGATTGTGATGATCTTGGCCAGCTGGACCGTGATCTTCTCTCCGTTCTCTGCTGTGGCCGGGACCATGGTGGGGATGGTCTGGATGACAACCTAGAGCCAAATATGAGGTGAGAGGAATTCATGGCCCTGGCATGCTTACATTTGTTGGTCTGTGGTCCTCTCAAGTCTTAAAACCAATCAAGTGTCATAAAACCATCCTTTTAGGGGTTCTCTGGCAAACACACCTTCTGTTGGGAGTTGGTGCCTCCAGCAGCGGTGCTGGACAGAAGGGCGGCATGACCGGCTGCTCCTGATCTTACCGCTGGCTGCTGCAGAGCAACCGTAGAAATCTTTTGCCCTAACGAAGTCATGACGACCGGCACCTGCATGGCGACCCGCACCGTCCTGTAAACCAGACGACAAATCTCAATCCTCCAGTACCGATGACAAGGGTGACCTTTTCTGAAGTTCTCACCTGGGCCCCGAAGCGCTGGAAACGACCGCCGCCTGCTGATTCCTGCCGTCTCCCGATGCGGTCCGTGAGGCGCTGACCGGCGCCGTCTTGGTGCAGACGGCGGCAGACGACTGAACCAAGCTGCCTCGGTTCCCGCCTCGCAGGATGTTGGGCTTTCTGGGGGACAGGTCGGACGCCTTGAGCAGCACATCCGACGGCTGTGGGATGCGCTCGTAGGACGCGGCGGTCTCCATCGGGTCATCGGCGGTGGACATGTCTGCCTTGTCCTCGTCAATTATGACTATGTTTTTGGGCATTTCTTTGAACTGATAGACCAGCCGTTGGCCCTCAACTTTGGCCAGGATGCCACGTTGGTAGTAATATCTGAAACACACACAAGAAAAACACAAGAAGTATTAGGATAAAAGCAGAAACTCCAACTTCCAATGGCAATTCATTTAAAGTACTGCTCACCTTTGCATCATCATTAGAGGTACAAATGAACAAATGTTGTTAAAATGTCGTCGTCTTGTGTTAATGATGCCAAAGTTTCAGATATTGAGATTTGCGCATTCGGAAGTGAGTTCTAAATAAAGCTTTGTGACGTCAATACCATCCGGACTTCCTTATATGGGCATGCCCAGATACGCTGTATTCGGGTCAAACAAGCATCAGGCAGAAGTGATTGTACTCGCTGATTTCTGGCTAGCAAGAGAAAAATATCTTTCTTATCTGTTCTCTTAACAACAAAAGTGGTTGTCTGTGTAGCATTATAGAGTGTGCATACATGGAGCAGAGTGCGTGTTACTTGCATGCTCAGATATGTGGATTTCCACCTTATTTCAGCGTGTCTAATAGAGTTTTTTTAACACTGGTAGTTCCGCCAAAACGTGTAATGACCACATTCCCACCACATTTATTATCAACTCCTATACCAACAACAAAGAAAGTGGGGTTCGGGCGTCCTGTAGAGCCTATGAGAGTGTGACCAATCACAGCAATGTGGGCGGACTAAATTAAACCGTTTGGTAGGAATCAGGAAATCCAGCTGGAATTGTGGAAGAGCTAGAAAGCTTTCTCTGTGGGTTATTGTGTGTAGCGGCTCTATAGGAGTCCACTACTCAATACAAACTGCCCCATTTAATGTACCAAATGAATTAAGCGCCTCCCCCCAATCCAATTTGTTTGTTTCTCCAAAAGGTACAGAAAAACCTATCAGGGCAGGTATGTGGTCTCCTTACCTCAGAGCCCGTCCCATGGTCTCGTAGTTCATGTCTGGCTTGTTCTTGTGTTTTCCCCACAGCTTTGACACGGCCTTTGAGTCCACCAGCTTAAAGATGCCCTTCTCCCTCTGGGTCCACTTGATGTACCTAGGACAGGTGTTCTTGTCCTGCAGGAGGTCCAACAGGAACTCCCATAAGTAGATGGTGCTCCCTGCTGGAAATCACAAGACAAATATGAGTGTATGTGGTCTACTGTAGACTTGATTGCATGCTCATCAACAGGGGTCTACCTTTCCCCTCTCTGGTTTTCTTCCTGATGCCAATATCGGCTGAGTAAGAGGACTGGTTTGGTTTTAATTTCCGTCCAGCTGGAGAGAAAAAATACATATGAAAGAAGTCAATAATATGCCTTTATGATTCTGATATCTTGTTTCTAGCAGCGTTTTCCTGATTTCAGAGTTGCCACTGAGGATCTTTGATCCGCATATAGAATCTAAAATCATTCAATCCCTCAGTAAATGTTGACCAGCCAATTTTCAGTGTTTCATAATCACAGTAAAAAAGCCAGATCTAACAATCACACATGGTCAGACTTTAAAAAGATATATGCATATTAGGTGCACGCATCACCTCCACTGCCAGAATAAATGTGGAGGAGGTATTGAATTGGTGAAATTACACTCTTTTGACTTTGTGGATTATTTTTAAAATACAGTCGTCCTTCGTTTACAGTGGTTAATTGGTACCAGACCTGACCAGATTAAGTGAACAAAAGAGAATTACAATTTTCCCCCACTCGGGGACATATTATCTTGTGAATTTAATATAAGAATATTCATTGGCTATACCGCATTGCATCTCTTGAGACAGACACAAGTTGGCAAGCTAATCCTAATCGTATTTCTTCTGCTCCCCACCCCCTACCACCATGTCCGACATGCCATGGTTGACTTTGGTGTTAAGGTAAGATAATTAAAATAATGTCTCAATATGTTGTCATTGCTGCCACCTTGTGACCAGAATACACATTTCATTTCAATAAATATTGAGGAAACCATAGTCTACCATGAAACAGCAATCATTTAATGTCTTAAGGGAAATTATATATAAAAAAATGTAAAAATACATAGCAATAGAGCAATAATTTAATGGTGATATTGCGAGGCCGACTGCACTGTAATTGTTTTCTGAAGTAAAAATGTGTGACATGTAGCTATGGAGGTGTGCTTATAATACTGTTGACTAAGCCACGTGCATGCTTGTGTGCAGTGCCACTTGTTTGTGTCCCCCAAAGCTCCCCCCAAAGCTGTTAACACCGGGGTAACAAGAAGAACAAGAAGGGGTAAAAAGATCACTTTTCATCTACCTCTCCTCTTTTTGACAGGCTCATGGCTACGTTCTGGCTCCGGCTCCTCTAACAGGGTTCCTATGTCTTCATCCTCATCTTCGTCATCGTCATCGTCCCCGCAGCAGTCCTCTGTCGAGATCTCCACCTCAGTCTCTGCAATGTCAGGACGCATGGCGGCATGGAGAAAGTCTGGCGTTGCTACGTACGGTGGGACAAAAGCTTCTAGATAGTGGAGGGACAAAGGGATGGAGTTGAATTAGAATTATATCCTAATAAATGTTTGATTGATTTCTGATTTTTTTTGCTCATCTTGTTGCCTGCAAGTAAACTTGATGTAATAAGACATCAAAATCCAGGGTAGGATCCCTATCAAGTCAAAATAAAAGGAACTTTCACTGTAACTGTACCTGGGCTGCAGTCTTCTCTGACACTGGATGGTGAGTCCATGTGGAGGAGAGCCTCTGCAGCCTCAATGGTCTTGTCAGAGCAGTGCACATTGGCGCTTTGGACAGAAGCCTCCACTGCAGAACACAAACAGCAACAAAACTATTAGAAAAAGAAATTTATTCTGCACTATTGAGAAAGTAGGGTACTAAGGATGAATAGCAAAGATGGTTCGCATAGCAGTATTGATACTAGGAATGTGAAATTAACATTTCAGTTCTCCTCTAAATTAAATATTTTCATTTTCCTGTTTTGACACGGTAATGTTGAAATGTGGAGTCTTACAGTGCTATTTTGTACACACTAATAAAATGTCAAATATTACTCATATTTTATCATGATATCTCTGATATACAATGACAAAGCCTTTGCCTTTCTTCTGGTGGCTAATAATAAAATAATTTTGTGTAGAATCCAAGTTAATACTGCCAAGTTGAACAGCACTGAATAGAAAATCACTGTCTACGCAACATTACTACGACCAACAAAAATAACCTCTTTGGTTCTCAAATTTTAAGCGGAGGAAAGCAGCCAACCAGGTATATCAATGTCAACTGTATAAGACCAAAATTTGCAGTATTTCCCATCCTGTCTTGGAACAGCAAGACACTTGATGCAAGGTTTTTTTTAAATAAATGGCATCCTTAAGTGATTCCTACTTTTGGTTTTCTGCAGAAACGTGGTTGTTGGGATTGATGCTTTACCAACAAAGTTGCGGACAGGTGCATGTTTTGAGTTTCACCGCTCATATTAAATCTAGAGGATAAGCAGTATGGAAAATGAATAAACCATGTGTATTTAAAAGATATAAAATAACACTTATACCCTCCCTAACATCCGTAATTACAGCAACAAAATTCAGAAACGCAGTTATTGTTACTATCCATCGGTTAAGAAGGCATGGTGTTAAAAATAACCATTGTTTAAATAAATACAAGGGATTTCTGCAAGGAACATGCATGTTGTAGCTGGGCTCCTGAGAAAAAACTTCCAGCACCTGCTGTTGCCAATCAATGGTGGGAAACACGAGAGCATGTTACAGCCAGCGCTCTCCATGTTTGGGTATTTCAAGGAAGCAATAGGTACTGCATAGGGCTATCTTTAGATTGACACTCATTCGTCCAACTGAAAAACAAATAGGACACTGATAGTTGTGCGTGACATGGTCAAATGCAGTCTAACAACATGCTGCCACATCAAACCAAAGATTTTGAGCTTCCATGTGACCTACTAAATAATTAGTTGCTCTTTGTTTCATTACATGTGGCAAGGTTTGTAGTTTTTAAAAAACTCCCGATGTGTATCAAATGGCATAAAATGTACAAGTAATAGACAAAATAGTATTTTATGAGCAAAGACATAGTTTTAATAAACGTGATTGCTACGTCACGGCGCTCAAAATAGCAGCACTGTGACAAAAAGTAGTGCAGCCTGTGATAACTTCCGTGTTTACACTCCTAAACGTTTCCCTCCAGTTCTCTTCAAATGCGCAAAGAAGTCCCACTGATACCCAACACCCACCACACCCGCTATTGGCTAAAAATTCAGGGGCAGAGCCGCCCCCTAGTGACGTTTTTATTCCAGGCGAATGCCATTTGCCAAAAGGCGTGTCAATCAAATTGCACACTCCTCCCCTTAGACAACGCTTCCGCCATCAAAATAGGAATTAATAAGGTTGACAAATTCGACAAACGACGACGAATTTGACGCCATTCGCGCACACAATAAAACTTTGAACGTAAGTTTCGAGCAGTTTGAACAGCACCAAAACGTACAGTCGCACTTAACACCGAACTAAAAGAAGGAAGGCGACAAGGCCAACCCACGCTGAGACCACACGCTATTCAACACGATAACGGAAACAATAGAAACATTCAAACATCCGCCAAAATAAAAAAAATACATTTCCACCTCCTCGTCAACACAAAATAATGGTATGATTGAACAAATGCAACCACCGTACCACAAAAATGTTTGAAATGTTGGGAACCGATGAGCGCATTAGCGCCACAAACACACTCTTCAAAAGTCACATGTCGCAAAATAAAAAAAATAAACATTATAGAGTCTCGATGTTTCAAAATAAGCAAACATGTGTTCAAACATGCCACGTTTTAAGCATTAAGACTAAAACCACATGTCCTTGCAGTCAGACAGCGTGGCAAAGACGCAGGAAAGACAACACTTGTGCACTTCCTGGTTTTCCTGAGCCGACACCCGTTATTCTACCACACACAGTCACGCTAACCTACAAGTCTCACATGCAAAATCTCCGGCCTTCAGTTAAATGACTAATCGTGCAGATTGCTCTGAGCTGCGTGACGTTTTTCCCTCTAAAGTGCTTGGAGAAGTCGTTAGCAAAGCCGCGCAGGTTGCTAGCAAGGTGATCACTTCCTGATAGTCCTCCATTACTCCTCTGCGGAGTGAGCGACCGCGGTCTACGCGAACAACCCGAGCCTTGCGTTCACCGTAACTCGCGGAACGGGCTAAATGAGTACAAAACGATACATTACCGGCTTTAATGAGTAGATCGAGCTGATTTGCATGTGCCTCATGTTGCGAAGTCGCCATGTTTCCCCTTGCTGAAGATTTCACATTGACTTCTCACTCAATTGTATGGGAAGCAACTATCTCAAATCACTCCGCTGCTCAGAGGAAATTGTCAAATTCAAACGGGGACACGTTACGACGCCAGCGAGGTATTCATCCGCGGCAGACACAGGAAATCCTTCCGTTGCCCTCCCTTTACTTGAGTGGCCAAGACGTCAGCTGAAGCGGTAGTGACGTCATATTTAACCTCATCGTGCAAAAATGCAATTTGAACTTTGACATTACTTTTAAAACGCTGTTTTTTGTTGATAAAAAAATTAGTGCATTTGCAGCCTGTTCCAGGTATTTTTATTGGCCCTACAAATAAAATGAAACAAGAAAACCAAACAATATGCAACTGTTTTACTCTGCATGCTGTGCTGCTATTACCACTGCTTTTAGACTACATATGGTAGTCTAAACCTTCATTTCCCTGAAGGCACATGGCCAAGAGGTCAATAAAGTTCTATCTACTCTAATCTAATCTAAAAAGAAAACAACAACAGCAAAAGGCACAAAGTAATTAGAAAAAGTAGAAATGTTGATAATAATTCACTTTGTCGTTTGTATGTAACTTCTTAGCATCTTTACAGTACATTTGATTTGATTACAAAATATAAAAATGGCCACCAAATCCTTTGATTTGTCAGTATACACCCCTAATTTATAATTTATACATAGAAGCTGAAATACCATTTTACCAAACATATTTCAAGAATACCCGTTGTCCACTAACAAGAATGATGAATGACCAAGAAAGCACGCTGCAGTCCCTTTCAGATTTATGACACCTGCACATAACTTGCAGTCTCTTAAGAGTCATAATTGAATTTAAATAATGGAGTGAAGGTTTAGTTAAAAAAAGAAGCCATTATTGTGCACCTTGTCCACAAGATGGCAGTGCATATCTGCAGTAAATAACCGACTAAATGAATGACTTCAACGTTTCAGACCATCAAACGAATTTTAAAAATTGTCAATTACAGCACAACTGAACAGAAAATGCAGTTTTAAAACAAAACTTTTTATTATTAAGGGGGGAAAATGAAAGAAATTAATTGAGATCTATCAGTCTGGAAAAGGTGATAAAGCCATTTCTAAAGATTTCTGATTAACCACAAATGGTTAACCTTCCCAGGAGTGGGGGGCCAACCAAAATGACCCCAAGAGAGCAGCAACGACACATCCAAGACCCCACAACAACATCCAAAGAACTGCAGGCCTCACTTGCCTCAGTTCAGGTCAGTGTTCATGACTGGGACTAACACTGGGCAAAAATGACGTGAATGGCAGAGTTCCGAAGCAAAAACCACGGCTGAACAAAAAGAACATTAAATCTCATTCCAAATTTACCCCAAAACATCTTGCTGATCCTCAGGACCTTTGGGAAAATACTATTTGGAAGGTGTGTGTAATATTACATCTGACGTAAAAAGCAATGCTGCATTTCATAAAAAGAACATCATACCAACAATAAAATATGGGGGTGCTAGTGTGATGGTCTAGGGCTGTTTTGCTTCAGGACCTGGAAGACTTGCTGTGATAAATGGAACCATGATTTCTGCTCTCTACCAAACAATGCTGAAGGAGAATGTCCGGTCATGACCGTTCGTGACCTCAAGTCAAAGAACCAAGTTGGATTCTGCAGCAGGACAATGATCCAAAACACACCATGAAGTCCAAATCTGAGTGGCTGAAGAAAAACAAAATGAATGACTTGGAGTGGCCTAGTCAGAGTCCTGACTTGAATCCTATTGAGAAGACCAAAATTCCACTACAGCGCTGTAAGAGATTCACTGCAAGTTATCACAAACACTTGATTGCAGTTGTTCCTGCCAAGGGTGGCCAAACCAGTAATTAGGTTTCGGGGGAAATCTCTTTTTCACACTGGGCCATGTAGGTTTGAGTTTTTTTCCTCCCTTAATAAAAAGTCATTCAAACCTGCATTTTGTGTTCAGTTGTGTTGTAATTGACTCATATTTACATTTGTTCGATGATCTGAAACATAAAGTGGCGCCCAAAGACAACTGGGATAGGCTCCAGCACCCCCGCGACCCTCGTGAGGAAAAAATGAATGAAATGAAAATGAATGAATGAATGAATGAAAACATAAAGTGTGACAAACCTTCCAAATCTGGAAGGTGGCAAATTGTGCACCCACTAAAAGTCATTTTAGTCATCAAAATGAAAGGATGCTGGGGTCACTTTTATATTTGCCACCTTGGTGTTTATAAAACACGTTAAAATCAATCCCTTATAGGTCAAGATACGCAAAGCAGTTAAATACACATTGAATGGATAACAATATAGTATTTTTTGAATTTTGGAAAATATTTGAATTCATCAATATATTTTAATTATCCAAAAACTAAGCTAAACACAAATGTACATAAAATTGCATTTAAGTAAGGAAATTTGTGTTTAGTCTTGTTGGCAATAAACCTTATAACCTTATAGTTTATTAAGCTTTTAAAAACGTTGCCACACTTGTAAGAAACATTTGTAAGATATACCAGTTATTAATAGCCTGGGAGGAATTCTTGCTAATTAATAAGTCATTCATAAAACTTTTGCGCCCTCAGTTCAACCATGCAAATTTTTATGACCGTCCCTCTCTTTTAAACCGAGGCACGTACTGAAACGTGATTGTGACGAGGACGGACGCCCCAGTTCCTCTGTGAAGTACCATCACAGGTCACTTTGAACACAACTTGTGTCTAACGTGCTGTTTAAGAAGAAACGTCTCACCTGCCCCCTTTTCTGACTCCACATCCTGCTCATTTCCAACTTCCTGGATGGCGTTGGCTTCGTCATCGTACGACACCGCTTCAGCTAAGCCAGCACCAGGCACCTCCTCCACAATGATGGCTGGGAAGTTTTCATCCTCTCTTCCATGCTCCGCCTCTTCATAGGCGTCCTCAACTTCACCCTCGTCCTCCACTTGTCCCTCTTGTTCTAGGTCCGCATCACACTCACCCTCCTGCTGGGATATGGGATATGGGATATGGGATATGGATGTGAGCACATGGCTTGTGAGCAGAGCAAGAAGCCCCAGGAAGCGACTGAGAAAGTAGATTTGTTTGGCCTCATGTTGATGTTTATATTGTTCTGCACAACCAACCTGGTGGGGGTCTTCCACGGCTGTGACATACTCCACCACAGTCCCACCAGAGTCAACTAGAACCACTGAGGTCATGACTCATATTCCTCGGCGATGAGCAGTCATGTGACTCCCCACTGCTTCCACCGCTGTCGGGAAAGGCGGGCCCTGGAAAGGGAAGACGCAACAAATGACGGACAAACGATGACAAATGAATTGCTGTGTGTAAAACCTGCAATAACAGACAACACGCATCAGTGGTGGTTCAAAGCCAAAGTCTCCTTTTATTGCAGAAGGTGTCTCAGCCTCTGGAAGTTTTGAGTGACATATGTTGCCTTCAAAGAGTAAGTCAATTATGTTTTTAAGTTTGGTTTCTGCTTGTATAGTTGACACGCCATGTTTCATTGCCTGAAACACTTCTGTGAGGACCGCACGAGAAAAGAAAAAAAAAAAGGCTGTGAGGCCTTCCCATTATTTGCTTAGTGAGCTGAACTAACGAGTTGCTAACATCTTGTCTGACGCCACGCGTGACGGTGGGAACTCCAAATTTGTAACTGCCACTGCCGTTCTAAACATGACACTGCAAGCTTTTAGTGACTCGGTCATTTACTACACTCAGCCACTGTTGCAAGACTAACAGTTTGGGAGAAAAAGTACTGTTGATGGGTGCTTTAGTGTATGTACTTGCTTCTTTTCCTTTATATTGACAGCAGTAAATTGATCCATCAATGATACTGTGTTATGTCCTCACACCCCTACTATATAAAATATTCAACATGTACAGGGACACACAAAACAAACACATGGACAGATGGATAAGAGACCAGTCATTCTGGCTGGACTTGCAGGTTGCATTGATTCAAGTATTATAGAACCTGCTTGACAACTGCGAGCACGAGGCTGCTATAGACTGGGGGGGTTCAGTCCAAACAGAAGGAAGGCCATGTTTTCACCATTGGAATTGGACACAATTATTCATCTCCACACTGTATTCTTACTCACTGTTAGAAAAAATGACCGTATGAGTCCAGAAGTAGCCACACTACCCTCAGTTAACTTCTATGTACTTTGCTATATTGTTTGCTTTGTCAGCAAAAAAAAAAAAAAGACAGCTCACCAGTCCAGCCAAGGCATGCTGACACTCAATCAATCTTGATAACAAAAGAACAAAGCTGTACAGAAATTGAACGCAGGCCTTCATATCTACTTACAAACTAGATCAGGACATCCTGCGTATCGTTCTCGCTTGTGTCCTTCCCAGAATGTGTGTGAATCTCCCGACCTTCCTGTGTCTGCCACCCATCCTTCCATCTCCACACATTTCAAGTGCTGAGTCCAGGAGCTGCTCACTACTCCTGGCAGCCCTGTCCCTCGCTCCTCGCAGCCCTGCCCCGCATCACATGACAGGGGTGGAACCAGCACACACGGACACACACACACCGTCACATGATTTTTCAACAACAGTCTTTTTGTCGCAACTTGCTCCGCCATCTGGAAGAGACACAACGCCCTGCCTTGTGCCCTGCCTTGTGCCCTGCCTTGTGCCCTGCCTTGTGCCCCGCCGTGCCCTCGGCTGACGCTCACACAAAGATGACACAGCGAGCAAACACAAATAGTCCATCAAGTCAGGCCATTCGTTTTTGAAGACACTCACTTCATCATCACAAAATATATTGCACTATACTGACCTTCAACAGGGACTAATCCTATTCAACAGCACCCAACATTATGGGACTCAATCATGTCAGCTGAAAGGGATGGTGAAATAAAACCTGTTGGTTATATCAAAGTATTTCTTTAGCCTTGGACTTTAAACTCTAAACAAGTCAAACTTCGTTTTTTGTACACCTTAGTATTTGTGGAAAAATGTTGCCAAAATTCTGTCTTGGTTTTTGCACGCAACAAACTAGTTTGTTTGCCCTGTACTGTACAGTATAATTCCGCAAACTCCAGAGCTCGACCAAAGCACCCTGTACGTTCCACAGCATTTTTTTTATTGAGTGGAGCTGCTAAATAACCCACCATGGGGGCAAAGAAAGTCAGTAAACCGAAAGCAATAGACTGCTAAATAACCCACCATGGGGGCAAAGAAAGTAAGTAAACAAGCAGTAAACTGATAAATAACCCTCCATGGGGCCAAAGAAAGTCAGTAAACTGAAAGCAGTCAACTGCTAAATAACCAACCATGGGGGCAAAGAAAGTAAGTAAACTGAAAGCAGTCAACTGCTAAATAACCCACCATGGGGCCAAAGAAAGTCAGTAAACCGAAAGCAATAGACAGCTAAATAACCCACCACGGGGGCAAAGAAAGTAAGTAAACAAGCAGTAAACTGCTAAATAACCCACCATGGGGGCAAAGAAAGTAGGTAAACTGAAAGCAGTAAACTGATAAATAACCCACCATGGTGGCAAGAAAGTAGGTAAATGACAACAGACTCCGACAATGACAAGAGACAACCGGCATGTTTAAAGGCGAAACTGACACGAACACGGAGGAAGCACCGGGTGAGTTACAAACCATAAGTTGAATGGACTACCCAACGACGAAAGTAGGTAAATGAAAGTAGGTAAATGACAACAGACTCCAACAATAATGAGAGAGAATCGGCATGTTTGATGGCAAAATTCACATGAACATATACTGTAAAGTGCATCAATGAGATATGATATTAGTTGTACTAGTTTAGATTTATCATATGGTTAATTACAATGAAATAAACAATAAACAGCCCCAGCAAAACGCGGAATATGCAAGGAATATGTGAAATATGCAGGTAATATTCAAGTGGAATTTGAAATATGCAAGTAATATGTGAAATGTTCAGGTAATGTGTGCAATATCCAAGTAATATGCGAACTATTTCCAGTAACATATGAAATATGCAACTAATATGTGACATATGAAGAAGACACAGAAACACAATGTTGGCTGGCTAACGATAGCTTGTTCGCTAGCTTAGTGTCAACATCGAGCTGTCATAACTGAGTAATAAAGCTCACCTACCGTCAAATATGTCCACTCTTTGCTTCTCTTCTTGGGATAGTAAACTTTTACAGCAACAACTGGACGTTCACCTGGCAGCCATTAGGCGTTTGCTGAATTTGCGTGTGTAAGTCTATGTGTTTGTTGATGTTTGTGTAGCTAGTAGCTCCAGTCTGCTAACTCCTAGCTTGCCTTGCTAGCCGCGTCACCATCGGCTTCCGTAGCTGTGAAAGAGAACGGTGTGGAAAGTTGAACAGTAACAGGGTGAAAAAAAAACAGTCACCGTGGTGTTTTTCTACTAACGGACACTGTGTTATTGGTTTGATTGATTGAGTGATACACAACGACAAGCGCGTTTGCGTCGTTTGTTTTGATTCGTAGCAAATACTACAAATACGGTGGCCGACAGGAGCCAAATCGCAGTAACAGAAGCGATGCATTTGTTTTGAAACGCTCAAGAAAACATTGCAAACGTCAAACCAAGAATGTTAAATAAAAAATAAAACTGAAAGCCGCACTCTATTATAATAATATATTTGTATTAAGTCATGTTTAAGAACGTTTAAATTATTTAAAAAATAGTTACAGATGTATTATTTATTTTATAAAATGATTAAATTTTATAAAATTAAAATGTAAATTTTATTTTTTTGGATAAGCTATGTATATTATATATCCAGGCTTTAGGGACACAGTGTATGTAGAACTACAGTCGAACAAATATAAAACACATTGTTCATCTCTCACTCTGCCAATTCTTGAGCAATACCATCCAACCATTTTCCATTTTCTATGCGGCTTTATTCTCACAAGGGTATGCTGGAGCCTATCCCACTTGACTTCAGGCAAGAGGCGGGGTACAGCCTGGACTGGTCACGAGTCAATCATACAGCAATATTATTTATTCTTTATTTGAGTACATTTTCATACATCCATAGGGGTATCAAATTCCAAATGAGTCCATAACTAGCGCAGTGTATGCGTGTCCATCACGTGTTCTAGTTCAGTGCAACTTTATTTAGTAAAACAACTACCAGTTCACAGAAAACCACATGGTTTTAAAAACAACTGTTTATAATTACAATGAATTAATTCATCCACAACTCAAGTGGATTTCTGATATTTACATTTAAATTTACACCTAGGCTACACGCAACAATTTTACATTAAAGTACATCACTCTCACATTTAAACCAAGACAAAAACAAATATGTCGTTAAGTAATAGTGACAGTCACATGACTATCCGCGGATATGGCTTCTCCAAAGCATTGGCTGCGTCTCACAAGGGATCCTTCCATCGTGAACTTCAGTATACTGTGTATGTCGTGTACTCAGTTCATGAGTGTGTACATTTTGACAGTGTAGTAAGCCATTATCGGAAAACCAAGATCGCAGTATTTACCTGCATCTTCATCCATCTTTCCACCGCGATGAGTTCTTCCTCCCATTATTTCAAGCAACTGTTGAAGGTGCCAAGTGTCCATCACTGCGTACTCACCATTTTGTGCAAAATGCGGGTACTGACAGTTAACTGTATTCTGCCATATTGTGTGTAAACACACTTATGCACTGAAAAGACTATTAAAGGCGACCTATGATGCTTTTTCCACTTTTCTGACCTATAAATGTTGTTACAACGTTGTATTCCTGTGTTAAACCATGCCAAAGTGTTGGATAATGAGGTTTGCGCATTTGGAGGTGAGACCTGAAAGAAGTTTTGGATGGTTCTGCACACTCAGTTTACATTGACTTCTACTGACGTCAATGTGATCCGGACTTTCTTACATAGGCTGCAGATTGCCTGCACTCACTAAACGCGGACGTATGTGTCCAGAAGTCCTTGGGAGCGCTTGGGAGTGTGACCAATCATAGCGGAGTGGGTGTACCTGGAGAAGGGCTGGGCGTGGAGTAAATGAAGTCGGAGGCAGGAAGTCCATGGAAACACTGCGGAAAGAGGTCCAGAATCTACGTAGAACATCTAGAAAGCTTTCTGTACGGGTTATTGTTTGTAACTACTCTTTAGGAGTCCACAAGTCAATGTAGCATAATAGGTCATCTTTAAGTGCAGTAGTGCACCAACTGAGATACTGCTAAGGGTAAGTATTGGAAGCAGATGGATTAAGTAGAAATAATGACGGTTGAGGAGCAACTGTAGTGGTGGAATGAAGAGAGGTCAATACTGCACTAATAGGGATGGATTTGGGCCAGCATTACACTGTCTGAAGTAGTACACAGTGTACACAGTGTACACAGTTTACTGATGGGAAGTGTTCCGTTTGAGATACAGCCAATGTCTGTACTGCAAAACGTGGTAAGAACACATAAAGGTTGGTTATTTCATAACCAGTTTGATTTCATATACACTTTTTGTCAATATAGTAAAAAATACAAACTAGGATGAAGTACTTCAACACTGACTGTCCAATAGTATCTGCTTACTTTGTGATTCCACAGATTATTTCCTCCCCGCTTTCACTCATCTGATCTTCACCTTCCTCCTTGCTTTCATTGGTTTTTTCTTCAACTTCCTCCTTGCTTCCATTCCTCTGATCTTCACTGTCCTCCTTGCTTTCAATCCTCTGATCTTCACCGTCCTCCTTGCTTTCAATCCTCTCATCTTCACCATCCTCCTTGCTTCCATTCCTCTGATCTTCACTGTCCTCCTTGCTTTCAATCCTCTGATCTTCACCATCCTTCTTGCTTTCATTGTTTTTTTCTTCAACCTCCTCCGTTCTTTCATTCCTCTCATCTTCACCTTCCTCCTTGCTTTCATTGTTTTTTTCTTCAACTTCCTCCTTGCTTTCAATCCTCTGATCTTCACCGTCCTCCTTGCTTTCAATCCTCTCATCTTCACCTTCCTCCTTGCTTTCATTCCTCTCATCTTCACCATCCTCACTGATTTGTGACTGCTGACCAGCAGTGGGCGTCATCCCTTCCAGGGGATGGTGGTGGCAGGTGGACTCGGGAATGGATTCTGGTTCAGAAACCGAGAGCACCTCCATTTCCGACCCACAGTCAACTTCTGGAGATGTACATGTTTCTTGAGCTTCTTCCACAGGCCTTTCAGATTCAGCCACTGCGTCTGCAGGAGTGATAGTTTCCTCTTCATGGGGGAGGGTCTCAGATTCAGGACCTGGGGTCTGATCCCCAGCATGAACCTCTCCCATGTTATCCACTGCTTCCTCAGGAGGTACTTCCTCTTCTTCTTCAGCAGCTGGGGAGAAAGCTTCCTCTGTGGCTTCTTCAGCCACTCTTTCTTCTGTATCCACCTTCTCCTCAGTCAGCACTTCTGCAGGGACCAGCTCTTCTTCATTCATGGCAACAGCTAGCTCCTCAGGGTGTTCTTTAGCTACCGCAAGGGTTTCAGGTTCTACCACTTCCAACACGGAATCCAGGCCTTGTCCATCTTCGTCTATCTGCCGGACAGCTCTCACCAAACTGGACTCCCCGACAGAAGCTGCTGCAATTTCTACCGAAGAGCCAGTGAGAATTTTTACAGCTGTAAGAAGATCTGGCACAGCCTCTGAGGGACACAAAGTGGACAACTTCAAGTTCAAATGCAACTGGTGGTCACCACGAGGTTCTTTAAGACCCTTTTACAAATATATGAGCAGTCCATATGTTTGCGGGGGCAGCGGCCCCAGACACCCCATCTCTTGCCACCCCCTCAAGCTACAGCGGGGGGATACCGGGGTTTTCCCAGGCAAGACACAATCCCTCCAGCGTGTCCTAGGTCTACACTGAGGCCTCCTCCGGTTGTGAGGGTAGGAACATAGACTGACCTGTAAATGGAGAGCTTTGTCTTACGACTCAGCTCTCTGCTCGCCATGACCGCCCATCGGTGCAGCGACTTCCTCATCCATTATCCACCTCTTCAGTCGCGGCGCTCATTCTCCTTTTTGTGAACCTCTTCAAATCTGACCAACTTTTTTCTTCAAGCGGCACCTGGCCAGATGGTACGTTTCAGCTGCTTCACGAGTCCCACACGTCGTCCATGCTCGACTCCTTCTTCAGCTTGACCTTAACCCGTCCGTCACCGGTCTTGGTCTTGGTCTTGGTCTTGGTGGTGGAGAGTTTTGAATGGAAGAGATGGTTTCTGTGTCAGATGTCTTTTATCCACATACGGAGTTGACATCAGTAGGACCTTCTTTTTGTTGTGTTTCATGAAGAAATCATCGGTCTGTGGGGGTCAGCTAGCTTGCTGGTTGATACGTGTTTCCCTCAATCAAATATGTCTCCTGTTATAATAAATGTACATACAAATGGACTGCTCATATCTCCGTAAGGGGAAGAACTTACAAATTGTATTTAGGGGTCTCCAGCTTGTTTTAAGTTTTCACTGGCATGCAAGTAGGGCAGATAAATGGACTGTAATGAACTGCACGTACTATAATACATAGAGAAGTCGCTGAGAGACATAAAACGAGACTACACCACTACCAAAGGAAACACATCCACGCCCACTTTGTCTACTGGAACGACGTGAACCTCGGCACAAGCACAGACTGCTGGCACGGAAGAAAGTATCGTATTTATTGAGCAGAAGGAGATTCAAGTTTGTGGAAAAAAACACAAGAGCGATGGCCCAAATAATGTTCACTACGCTTAACTACGGTTACAAGTTGTTCAACCTACGTAGTACAGGGGTGTCCAAACTTTGTGTGTCAAGTCATGGTAAGCACGGGAGGCGTGGTGGAAGCTATAGAGGGCGGTCAAGGTCAGCATGCTGGTTAGAGCAAGCGTTTGGGGGAAAAAGGGTAGAATAAGAGATTGAGGAAGTGCTGGGGAGTATTCATGCCGTGACGACCATTACAATATCGTTGTGAACATGAACCCCACCCACACTTAACCCCCCACTAAACTCAAATGTACCAAATACCAGCCACAAGCGCATACAATTCTACACCAGTTCACAAGCCTTACTTATGTAACGGTTTAAAGCCAATGTGAACGTTACACTGTCAACAACCCTAACCCTAGCCTTAACCCTAACCCTAACCCTGACCCTGACCCTGACCCTAACCCTAGCCTTAACCCTAACCCTAACCCTAACCCTAGCCTTAACCCTAACCCTAACCCTAGCCTTAACCCTAACCCTAACCCTAACCCTAGCCTTAACCCTAACCCTAACCCTAGCCTTAACCCTAACCCTAACCCTAACCCTAGCCTTAACCCTAACCCTAACCCTGACCCTGACCCTGACCCTGACCCTGACCCTAACCCTAGCCTTAACCCTAACCCTAACCCTAGCCTTAACCCTAACCCTAACCCTAGCCTTAACCCTAACCCTAACCCTAGCCTTAACCCTAACCCTAACCCTAACCCTAACCCTAACCCTAACCCTAACATTTACATTATTGAACCTCCTCCTTAACTCGTGACGGGCAGGCAGAATTTACCAATAAAAATGGACAAATGAAGAAGAAGCGGATGAGTATTGTGATTGTCATTTCCAGTAGCGACAGTCATGGATTGTGGTCAGCACTATTTTATTCGTGGAATAAGCCGGGGCCAATAAAAATCTAACTCTAGTCTGCAAATGGCTCCCGGGCTGCATATTGGACACCCCTGGCATTGATAAGAAAACAGAAACACACTCGAGAAAATGTGGGTAACTACCCAGAAAGCAAACACTAAGCTAGCTATTGCTCTGGTGATGACCATTCCTAAAAAGGTGCTAATTGTAGGTTTAGAGTACGGATCGAAATGGATAGCTTGGAACGGCTGATGGGAAGGAAGCCTTTAAAGAACCAAACTGATGGACCCCAAACTGGTTTTCACAGAAAGACGAATGTTAAATCTTCCCTTTGTTTCCTTTGGGGTCCATGAGCCTTTTTGGGAATGAAGATGCGGAAGTGCGGACATCTAGCTTCTAACCAAGCAAACACCTAAGTTTCACGCAGACATCTCTGCAGGAGCACCAGTCTCAACATGGGGACCAGGGGCTAGGGACTCATCCGCTACTGATGTACCCGCATTCTCAGCTGAAGGGGCCTCTGTTGGGGTCTCGGCCCCGGCTGGGACAAGAGCATCTTCAACTACTTCCTCCAAAGCTACAGGCGGGGCTGCCTCTTCTGCTGCAGTGTCATCCTCGGTGGAGATGACCTCTGACGCCGCATCAGCGTCTGCTTCAGGCGCCGTGCTCTCAGCAAAAGGCTCGACGGCGCTCTCTGCAGGCGCGGCGACAGACTCCGCAACCACTTGGGCATCCAGTGCGGAAGGCTCTTCTACTGGGGTCACTTCAGGTGTAGCCTCGGCTTCATCGGTTGATGAGGCTGAAGGTGGAGTTGGAGAAGAGAATAGAATAGAATAGAATAGAATAGAATAGAATAGAAATGTTGAAGTGTACTGAGGGAAGTATTCCATCCTTGACGCAGCACTAATCTTCATTGACAGTTATTAGCCGTCTTCAAAGGTCTAAATGCTACGTATATGCCGTCGACATGTAGCATGAAGCGTGAAAGGGACAAAGCGTCATCATCTCAGCGTGTCCCCGTCGGATTAGAGAGTGATCACATGACTGAAGCTGCCGATTGCTGGATGTGTGTTTGCCTTGCAGAACACTTCGACACAAACCAGAACAGACACGCTATTGACCATGAGCATTCTAGCATGTTTGGAATGGGCTAGCCACCATCAACAGACTATTGTGTGTGTGTGTGTGTGTGTGTGTGTGTGTGTGTGTGTGTGTGTGTGTCTGACCCTCTGCTGTGGAGGCCATGTTGGCGAGTCTGTCCTCATAGCGCTCAATATCACCATTGACAGTCTTGTAGGCCTGATAAATATAAAGTTGTATTAAATGCAAAAGTGAAAATGTCTGGTATAAGTTATTATTATGATAAAT
The DNA here is from genome assembly GCF_030265055.1 of Doryrhamphus excisus. Taxonomy (NCBI): domain Eukaryota; kingdom Metazoa; phylum Chordata; class Actinopteri; order Syngnathiformes; family Syngnathidae; genus Doryrhamphus; species Doryrhamphus excisus. The sequence continues at coordinate 502,089 of NC_080466.1, read as the reverse complement.
ATGATGCTTTGTAGTGCAAGATGTGGGCAAGTGTAGAGTGCAGATAGATCTTACTCACATAGACGACGGCAGCTGTGAGGCCTCCTCCACACAGAAGAAAATATGTCATGTTGGTGGAGCCACCAGGAACCCCTATGGCCATATGCCGCACTGGAGCTGAAGGGAAGACAAGTTATGATATTATAATACGCACTTTTTAAAATGATAATCCTGCACTAGAGAGTGATACACTAAAACATGACAAACGTTTGGGTCATAATTCCACCTGCAGTGATGGACCGAGCAATGATGCAGACCTGCATCACGTCCTGTCCTCCTACCTTGGTATCTATCATACGTATGTAGAGGTATCCATCCCTTCAAACATAATTTTCATGTGTTTTCATGTTGTTTTTGTCCTAGAATAGACAGGGTTAAAGGATTCTCATTTTCTCACAAGCTGCCTCTGCGTCTGTATCCGGGGTGCAACCCAAACCCAATACGTGACAGTCAGTGCATTCCTTAATCCTGTTACACAATGTGGCGCTGCTCGTTTGGAGCAAGGGGGAGCTAAACACCAAACCATCCCATAAATTAAATATCCGGCAGACCACACAAATACTGTGACTCCCTGATCCCTGATTTGTATCAAAGAACAACATTCTCAAGTGGGCTTCGTGTAAGGCTATCACGTAGTCCTGTGAGACATGGTGACCGGGACAGAGAGATACATGAAATATGCTATTGTTATGGCGAAGGGCTGCCGAGTATGGCTTTATGGAGCTTGTGAAGATCTGTTGTGTTTAGAGGATTGCCAGTGGTGCATGCAGAGGAGGCCAGAAAATCCAAACCACTGTAATCCCATCCAGAGCTCGCACACAACCGTCTTCTGCCAGCATATCAACGTGCATTCAGGAAGACATGGGGACTCCAGTCAGACTTGACTTAGACTCGTACCTTAAACGACATCAGACTTCAACATTAAGTTTTGGTACATTGCAATTTCGCTGTGAGCCCTGAAAGAAGTTTTGGATTGGCTCAAAACACTAGGTTTGAAAAGGCGTGGTAAAACCATTCCTTTGTGACATCACAGAGTGCCAGAGATGTGGCCATTCCCGGAGGCGGGCCATGAGTGGAATAAATTAAAACGGACCGTTTTGGCAGGAAGCACAAATCATAGAAAATACAGCTGGAATAGGTGTGAGGGTTATTGTGTGTAGCTGCTCTCTAGGAGACCACAACTCAATACAAAGGGTTGAAAAATGAAGATAACAGATCCCCTGTACTTCTTTTGGTATTTTACCCATCATTTACAATCCTTGTGTGAAACATGAACACATATTTTTTTCCCTTTTCTGTGCATTATAACACAAGAAAACAAGTTCATACGAGCTAGCTAAAATGCAATTCATTGGGACACACCTACTTTGATGCTAACAACTACTTTGTCCTCTCAAAAAAAGGCCAACATGATCCATTTCCTGCATATTAACCAAGCTTGAGTGATAGTTATAGTAGCAGCTAACGTGGAGTACTACATTTGTGGCAGTATCACAACATATCGCTGTAGGCGCTGGTTTATCGTTAACATTCGGGGGTGCAAAAAGTGGTCCCTAGCATCACATCAGTGGACATGCCCTAACCTTCCAAATCACTAGCGAAGGAAACCAAAACAAAGCTTGTCTGGTCCTGTCGAAGGAGTTCAGTCCTCCCCCCTCCAACGTTATCACACCGCAGCACCTTGCAGGGACAAGGCCAAGTACAAGTTATTTATAAAGGTAATCAGTTAATCTCACTTGCCAGGTTCAAGCCTGTTAAAACTGACATGCATGCCAAGATGGCAGAAGGCACGTGTGCGGATGAGCATGTCGGAAGACCACGGGCTCTCCTCGCACGTTGTGTCAGATGTAGCTTGACCTCCAGCAGGTGACCTGTGACCTTGCTGCCTTTGTCATGGCTGCATACTTTCACTACGTCTACGTCAGTACTTGCATGTTAAACTCAAAATGGTGAGTGTGGTGGAAGGGAGGCACGACCCAACACTACCCAACAAAATCAAAAAGGGGGGGGGATGCTGGCTGGCACCTATTTTATTGGGAGATCCAAATGTTGGTGATAATGCTCTGTTAGACTGTGGGGAAATACTGCGATTGCCATTTCCAAGTACACAAGGACTATCAAAATGCGCATACTCAGAAACCAGACGTACTTACTGAAGTGCACTTACAGAAGTATTGCATTTGACATAATATCTGAGTAGCAGTCCATGTCTGCCCCTTACGTGTACCAACTCACTCTCCCATCCACGTGTTTCTTATTTCAAATAATAAAACAAAGCTAAAAGATTCACTCTTCCCAAAGTCAGGATTTTATTCAGGAAATTGCCAATGAGGCGGGGGGGAGCGGTGGAAGCAGTTTTGTCCCTTCGGCTGAATTCCACATGCTCAAACCCCAGAGTAAATGATAATCCGGGCAAGGATGCGTGAAAAGAGAATGTACGAGACCCAAATGGCAAAATTCAGTACGGTAAGAATTTGATGACTGATGTTCATAAATAAACAACATCAACTATCCGAACAAAAGACATTGGCTTCATATTAGGTGACAAACAAATATCCAATATATCTCATTAATTAATAATGAATTGATTTTTATTTTGCATTAAAAAAACTGCTTTGGTACCACACTTAATGTGAACACCCTGGGCTAATTTATTGACATCCATAATTAGGACAAGAAATAGCAAACTTTTAATTATTACGTCACAAATGCTAGGAAGAACGTCTGTTTTCATAATGATCTGTGCAGGGGGGAAATGACAATTTTGACATATCTTAATCGATGTCAACAAAAAGTGACAAGTCAGACATAACATTGAGTAACAAATCAAACTCACCTTTTCTAAATGTTGGTCTGAAGACCCTCTGGGCCAGCGGACCGAGTCTCTGCCAAACCCTCCTGCAGAACATGTTGTTGTTGTTGTTGCAAGCAGCAGCGAGTAAATGCGTGCGTGTGAAATTGCTCCACGGCCTTTTGGAACTTTGAGCTTCTAGTCTTCCCTTAACGTGAATGGAAAAGACACACCATCACAGCCCGTTAGAGGTGGCGGCTCGCTGGTGCGCCCCCTAGTGGCCGCTGGACGAAAAGACACACTCTAATGACTACATGAACACGATTAGTTGATACAATATTAACCGTTAAAATAAGCACAGAAAAAGAGGTTTTGTTTGGATATGATAAAGACACTGAATACGATGCGAAATCTACTTTGAACTTGGTTATTAGCTGTGAAAAATATTGCGTCGGTAATTTCAACGAATTGAACTGATTGAATTGAATAGACTAGACACTAAGACAACTGTTAAACATCACAAATTGTATATATACTGTGCCCCATGAGTTTTATTGACTATTTACGTTTAGTAAGAATCATTTTTCAAAATAAAGCTAAAGAATTTGAAGTAAGTAAATATTTTTAAAGTACGACGCCTGAACTTCATTGTGTAGAAATGTGACTAATAACCGTATTTTAACACCAAAACTTCACCTTTTGTATCCACAATTGAAATGAAATGAAAATAGAGTGAAACTAATACTGTACGTCCAAAATGGTGTGCAATGTTTGCTACGTAGCGGAAGAGGCGGGGCTAACTTGAAGTATGGCGGCGATCAGCAACCCAGTAGCTGTGGAAAACTGATAAATATTGCGAACACAATTTCCGGTAAGTGCTAAACAACAGCCACAGACTTGGCACAACACTACGCTGTCAAAATGAGCTTACCTGGGAACTAAGTGTACGGTGTACTGAGTGTACTGACGGAAGCATTTTAGTTGAGACACAGCCTAGCATTAGCTATTGTGACTACACACAAGAAGTAGTACAGGCATCATATGGCTTTCCGCACCTGAGGAAAATACCGATAAAATGATCATTTCTAGGAAATAGCATACAATCTAGAGTGTGTTTGTATATGTAAAGACCGGTTTAAATGCCGACAGTTTGGTAAAGTAGCTCCTAGCTAGTACGCGCTATGAGCTAGCAAATGTCACTGCCTCCCGAGTGCGTAGGTTAACTATTTGTCTTTTAGGACGGACGGGATGAAGGTGAAGATCAAGAAATGGAACGGAGTGGCATCCTGGTTGTGGGTGGCTAATGACGAGAACTGTGGGATCTGCAGATTGGCCTTCAATGGTTGCTGTCCTGACTGTAAGTACTCGGCGTTTGCTTTCATCCGGCCTTTTTACTATGCAGCTTATCCTTATCCTCACTGGGGTCGAGGTAAGCCGGAGCCTATCCGGCGATAATGTACTATTAGTAAATAAAAATGTGCTAATTGTATTTCTTTTTGCCTAACGTAATCATGTCCAAGCATAAAAACCGCAAAATGAACTAAAATACAAACCATCTGTTTCCCAGGTAAAGTACCCGGAGATGACTGCCCACTGGTCTGGGGTCAGTGTTCCCACTGTTTCCACATGCACTGCATCTTGAAGTGGCTCAACTCCCAGCAGGTCCAGCAGCAGTGTCCTATGTGCAGACAAGAGTGGAAGTTTAAAGAGTGAACATGTGGATTTGTGCCATGATTGTACATGCGAAAAATGAAGCTGAAATTGTATGTACAGTTTATTTGAAAAAAAAAAAACCTGAAAAGTTTGTGAAATCCAACCTGTTTGCTGAATGCTAGAATCGAACCCGGGTCTTCTGTGTGGCCTCTGTTCCACCGTGCAGTCCGGTAACTGAGTCATATTAGTGTTATATATTATAAGGGTCAAATGGGTCGGGAGGTTGTGGTTCATGGGGTGGGAACATGCGTAATAAATATTTTATACTTCCACCTACTCATTTTTTTTAATTCATGCAGAATCAGAACTGGTTTAGACGGGTTCAGACTGTTTCAAACCGGTTCTGATTAGTTTTGACCAGTTCAAACAGGTTTACATTTTCCACCATGGCTCTGCCTCCTGATATTGAGGATGTGTGATGAGAAATGATGCTGAAATGTGAGCAATTGTATGTACAGTTTATTTGTAAAAGTACAAAAATAAATCATAAAAACAAAACTTTACACATCACGTCACATCTGTCCAGTTATTAGTTTGCTGAATGCTAGAATCTATTCAAAAGTTTCATTGAGCTTTTACTTGAATGCTTATGCAGATGCTAGGTGTTTCAACTGGCGCACTTCCATACTTGGTCTTTTTGAGTGCGTTCACGCTGACAAGTAGTACACAGTTTTCCATTTGAGGCCCAAGCTGTGTCTTGTCCTCCTGCCGGTCTCACGTCAAATACGGCCAGTGTTCATTGAAAGGCATCCTGGAGGTCCATGTGAGGAACCAGTCCGCTCTGGGGTCCTTCAGGGGTCCACCGTCACCTCCATAGTTGAGGCAGCTCTCCGCTTCAAGATGCCGAACTCATCCGGCCTTCCTCGTCCTTCTCAGCAGAACAGTCGAGCGATGGAAACCCAGAGGTTGTCAGTCGTCGACTGGGCCGAAGAGGTCCAGCAGTTCCTTGTTGTCTGGATCGATGAGGTCAGCTGGTTTCTCCCCGCTGTCATTTTCCAGATTTGGGTCGGCGCCAATGGAGAGGAGGTAGCTGGAGAAACAAACAGGTCACGTTGCTCCATGTCAGATTCCGGAAGTCAGTGAGGTACGGCAATGCCGGACATCCACATGGTCGAGACCTGTTTGGACTGTGAAGATGCTCACCGTGCAATGTGAGGGAATCCGTCGCTGCAAGCCATGTGAAGTGGCGTCCACCCTTCCTCGTCTCTCTGGTGGATGTCTGCTCCATAGTGGACCAGCAGCTCCACACACTCCAGGTTCCCAGAAAGCACTGCCTCATGGATGGCCGCCATACCTGCACACACCACGAGTGTTACCACCGAGAACGCACCGTCAGCATGTCAGACCAGGTCTAGTCCTACCAGAGTGGTAGATGGTGTCCAGGCTGACTCTTCTGGCGCGGATGAAGCGTCCGATCCGCTCCAACTCGCCGTGCCGTACAAAGTCTTGGAAGACGACGTCGTGGGGGAAGTGGACATTGCGGGGGGGCTTCTGCGATACCGAACTTCTGTACTTGTCCTGGGTGTAAGATCTGAGTCCCAGAGTCTGAGACACGGGGTAGCGGTAGTACTTCATCCTTGTATGTCAGTCCAAATGGAGAAGGTTTGTCACCCTTGATGGTTTCTTCCTCACGCGTTCTCTGTGTGACTCAAAGTGTGGAGCTGCTCCTTTGGAAGCCAGACCTGCCCTTACACCTCTTTATACTCTCAGTCAGGCTATTTTGGGACACCCCACACGAGTGGCCCCCTCATGTCAGGGTGCCTCCCTTCGGTGGTCACGAGCCATGACCGTTTCACCCCCACAAATCTTCACCTCCTCAGCAGGGGGAGGGAGGATCCTAGTGAAGGCAACTTAAGGAGACTCCTGGGTCACATACGTTCAGATGCATGATGTGGCTCTTCTCGCATGAAATCAACAACTCCTCCATGAATGTTGTCTTAGCATTCACAGTTATTGACTAATTAACCCATAAAAAATGGATGACTACCTTCTACTTGAGTAATAGTCTTGTAAAGCAGTGCTTCTGAATTAATGGGGCGGGACCACTACTCACCTTATTCAATCTAATTGACTGGGGTCTGTATGTAATCCTTTTAGAAGAGTTTTTACTGATTGCATTTAAATTGAGAACTAGTACACTGAAAGTACATGGTCTGTAGTATACGAAAGTATACTTTTTATAAACTTAAAATGTTCCAATTAATCCGAAGATGTATTACATTAGTATACTAAAAGTACATGGTCTGTCGTATATTTGTATACTTAGCCCCAAGTATACTTGATAAAAATGAACTTATACTTTACAAGAATATTCGGTGTCCCATCAACGCATTAATGGAATAAATAAGCTTTTGGAAATGAGTTTGCTGACCTGACACGCTGCCATTTTGGGGAAGCCAATCCTGGGACATGACGATCACTCCAAAATGTCTCCTGTATGTCACTTAGGGACTTGACGAGTTCGTCCAAAGCTGTACAGGACACAGTTTAACACACTTGAAGTGCGTTGTGTAGGGGTCAAGATGTCCATAGGTGTTAAAGCGAGTGAATAGTTTAGCTGTGGGCCAGTCAATGGTGGGAACCTCCATTCCTTTGACTGATTCGTTATACTTGATTTGGGGAATTCACTCAAACTGAATTGGGGTAATTAATTCACTGCGCATGCGCAACAAGACCGTACCGAAAACTTGCCATGCGCGAGAAGGTACCGCCTCCACTCGCACTACGGAAGTGAAATACGTTTCAACCAAGACATTACAACAGGATGCATCTTTTTTTTTTTAATCGTTTATTGGCCACCATTTCACATTTTCCCCCAATCTGGATATGATGGAATGCTTTAAGTATCCCTCACCGCTGTACAGATGTCAAATGTCATCTCTTATCTCTACACGGGCCACCACCTATCACAGCATAGCAATGCTCACACACCATGATCCCAACTATCCATTCCCCTTCAGTGGCAAGTGGTGTGGAGATGGAGCCAAGAGTGTACAACATGGGCGAGGAGCAATCAGATTAACAAACACTTCTCTCAAAGCAACATTACATCTGCACTGCTAGAGTAACCATAACAATCTCTTTACTGAGGCATGAACAGTTAGCAGAACCTGCTCAAAACCCCCCAAAACCAAACATCCATGGCCTGAGTGTGTAAGTGCCAACTCTGCCCCAACAAGGCCAACCGGCTACAACTGGGCACGATGGTCAAACATAAAAAACTACTTAGTTAAGCAATTAAATAAAACATGTTTTTTTTCCCCATCAAAAAAGAAAGTTAGCATTCGTTCTTTTAGAAAATGCATCTTACAAGAGTGAGGACAGTAACAAATGAAGATCTTGAGCTACACCGAGGGGGAAGAAAACGAGCAAGTTGCTACACAGCGAGGGAATCATACTGGTGAAAAATACAAACAGGATGGCCACTTGTTCTCTCCAGGTTGATCCTTACAAAAGCATCGGCACTAAACCACTTTAGTGCACGCGACCCTTGAATGGAAGCGTTAACAAAAACAAGGCAAATAACTGGCATGGAAGCCTTGCAGGAGGAGTCACCGTGCAGTTCCGTGTTGCCGCCCTCCCCACCTCAGAAGACCAGTCTGGGCAAAGAGTATGAGGTTGGGGGGGCCGCCTCGCCACTCGTGCTGCCTTGGTCAATTACTGGGCCGGGCTGGTGGACTCAGGCAGTTGAGTGACGTATTCATGTTCTCAGCTCAGAACTTGTGGGGTGTGGGGTTCAATAAAGAGTGAAGGTGGTGTAGTGACTGGAAAGAGGGAACAGGGCGGGACTCCTTTTCTCTCGACCGCCTCTTACAACTCGTCATGACCATCGTCGTCCTCGCCGTCAGAGTCCTCATCCTGACCCTCATCCAAATCCTGGAGATCGGGAACGAAATGACAAATCAAAAACTGACATTGGATCCAGAGTGATACATTTACATCAAGTCTAATTTCCTGCTTATAAAAAGATATGAACGCTGCATAATTTCTACGGTAGGGTAATAGCAACAGACAATGCAAAAACTAAAAAATAAAAACACATGGTTTATTTGCACGGGCATTCCTTCATGTCTAGTCTAGGTCTGAGGGAGATGAGCGTGTGCAGGCCGATGCTAATGTTAGCTCCAATGCTGCACGTGCGCCACTGCCGGCTCCAGGCAATGGCCAGTAAACAGTTAGGACAGCTGTGGAATATATGAGGACAGTAATAGGCTGCGCTAGAATTAGACTGCTGGGAAGGAGAGGAGATAAAAGTAGCATCAACGGTCTCGTTGTGCACGTCAAATTCTTAATTTAAAGCCTGCCAAGATCCTCTGTGGAGATCTGACAAGTTAACACCTTACGTCTCCTTTATAATGCCTAATTAAAAGCAACAGTAAAAGACATTTTATGCCAAATTTCACTTCAACGCTGAGAAAACTGTCCTAGTTGGAGCACAACCAGGGTGGGGCTAGGGATCGGGTGGGCGGGTGTCTGTGCTAATGTTAGAACCTCCAATCCTGACTGAATCCAGGATTTAAGATCTTCAATTACCTCCAAAATCATAAAAAAGATTCCAATAAGTTTCCAGTAAAAGCAGAGTTGATGCCAATAGTGAATTTCTTACATCAGCATCGTAATCCTCGTCATCGTCATCCCCGGCTGGAGCGCCTCCCTCCTTACCGCCACTCTCCAGGAACTTGGTGAAGCCTTCCAGTGTTCTCTCCCCATTGTAATCGATCACCTATGGATAAGATGCAGTTTCTTGCAAATTATTGATTATTATCTCCTGCCTAACTACACTTAAGCCACATGTGCTGTGCAATTTCACCACATTCATCCTGCTATCCTGCACACTGTGCTTTCCATCAGGTGGATCCAGTGTACAAAGTATTTACAGAAATATGAATACCTGTTTAAGCGTAAAGCAGGTGCAGGCTGGGCATACAAGAGTCATTGAGCAGGAATGCAGCAGAGTCGATCAACAACAACAACAACAACCTTATGGAGGTCAAGAGGCTCACATTTCCGTTTGGTTTGCTACATCGAGACACATTCATGACATTACTTTGGATGTGAGGCTCCACCTACATCTTTCATTTGTACGAGCAGCCTGTGGTCACCAAGACAAGAATGAGTGAAATACCGTGTGTTCGTCTCCTGCTGGGAAGAATTTAAGGGTAGGGAAGCTGTGGACTTTGACTGCCTCAATCTCATTGGCTGTAGAGTCCATCTTGGCCACGATGATGTCAGCGCTGTCCTTGTACTTCTCGCCCAGCTTTTCCCAGATGGGATTCAGCTGCTTACAGTGGCCACACCAGGGTGCATCTGCAACACAGCAATGGTATTTCAATCTCTATACAAGACGTCCCCTAAGCGCCGGTTTTTAAAAAAACAAAACCTGTTTGGACCAAAAGGCCAAAAAATGTGTCTTTTGAAAACAACCACGTTCATGTGGACATAGCTTAGGATGAGGTCGCCTGAAGCGGACAAGCCAACCCCTGCTGGTCACAAGTGATTAAAAAACCCTAAAATAGTGCACACCTCTATGTGAACCACCGCAGAATGATCCAGTCGCTATTTTTAAGTGGGTGTTTTTAGCTAAAGTGTCTGGTAACAACTCCCTTAGCAGAAGCCGCCATGAGAGCATACGTGTGAAGCCTGATCACCAACTCTTGGAAATGAAAACTGCTTAGCCGGGAGCGAGTACGAAAATCAAATTTGGGTTTAAGACAAACATGCTTGGAGGTGTTGCCTTTTTAATATGCATGTTGAAAAGAGGCCTTTGGTTAGCTCCATGCTATTTAAAATGCTAATTTTCCCAACTGTACAGTGAAAACAAATCTTACAGAATTCAACGAAGACGTTCTTCTTGGGATCGAAGGCCACCTCCTCAAAGTTCTTGCCGACCAGAACCTTGACTGGGTTTTTGTCCCAGTCTTCGGGGACGTCTTGGCTCATACGATGAGGCTGAGAAGGACGAGACGACGCATCGTTAATGTTTGTGTTGATTGGAATACTCGTTTATTTGAACCCAGGGTGCAATGACGCCGCTGTCAGCCATACTCCTACCTTCAGCTTGCCCTCGAGGAACTGCATGCAGAATTGGACGATGCTTTCGGCAGTGATGGCGTCATTCTCTGGCTTGTACTTTGTCATCTCATCCTCCAAGGTGATGAGACGAATGGCAGGGCACTCCTCTTTCTTCAGGCCAAAGAACTCCAGGATGCGCTGGTTGTCGTCCACGTCGCTGTCGATGAAAATGAACAGGATCTGGACAGAGATGTAATAAGTCAGTTAAAAATGTCTCCATCCTATCAGAAAACGATGGCGGCTAATACGATGACTGACATGCGACCTCACCTGACCCTTGAATGACTCTGCAGCTTTCTTAAACTGGTCCATTTTATCCTGGAAGTCTGAGGCTGCTTTTGGCAGAAACATGAGAATGTGGGACTTGATCTCTCCACCAAATATTTTCGGGGCGGTCTGTGGATGATAGAGACGTTACAGAAATTAAAAGAATCACTTGGAGCTGTTGCACTGCTCGTTACTTGGGAATGCAGGAGCCCACTAATTACCTGCTCTGTGAACTCGATGACCAGAGGCAGTTGGTTGGCCTTGACGAAGGACAGGATGTTGTCTTTGGTGAGATCACCGTCGAAGGTGTTGCGTCCCTCATCGAACTGAAAGCACACACACATTTGATTCCCATCAGTTGTCTTCCCCCCACAAAGTTTACATGTGTTGATCAGAGCCGTAAAAGTCTATCAATCAAAAGTGTTTGACCTGCATTTTAAAACCAAGTTACTACTTTTATTGCAGTCGATCAGAGTGTCACTATTGCAGATGTACCCAACAGGTTTCAAGCGCCAAGTCCCTTACGGTGTAGTCGGTTTTTGCACCTTTTGTTAAAGTGCATTAGCCCCGTCGGCGCAGACAGCTCCGGGGCTGAAATTCAACAACTACTCAATGTCAATTAGCCTTAGAGGGGATCATTTCATGTCATTAGCATCACGTGCGGCTGTCATTCCATGAGCTGGTCCCTCACGACTGGCAGGGACCTGGCAAACTTAGCAGCAGCGGATACCGTGGGGTCGACTGCATCGGATTACCGTGCAAACACGTAGACCAAAAAGCAGACTGATATGTGAGCTCCATTAAAAACTTGCGTGAGGGCACAATGACCCATTTAGCGATCATTAGATGACACATGTTAATTAAGTTAACGCTAATAACATACAATAGAATACATGTCATTTTAAATACCTTCGAGTGATTGTGACCACAGAAAATGCACTCACCTTCTTGAAGAGGACAACACTGTCCTGAGACACCTCAAACTTGGTAAACACTGCTTCTTCTGAAGTTGTGGCAAAGGGAATATCTTCCACGGCTTCAGCTGCTTTTTCAAAAGCCTTGGCACCAGCAGATGCAACATCCTATGGTACACAAAACACAAAATGCATTGGGTTGTTTTTCTTTTTAGTTGAAAGTCACATCTTACACATTTTGTGTTTTTCTTCGACACATCGTACTTGCAAAAGGCTCTCACCTTAAAGAATCCAACGACCACCACTTCATTGTCGGCAATCAGAGACTGTGTGGCAGTGACGTCCACCAGGGTGGTGACAGCAGGGCCTGTGCGCTTCTTCAGCCAGTTCACAATGTCATCTGCCTGCCTTCCAGCTGAAACACAGGCAACAAACATCTCACCTTAAGATTGTGAGCTTCTGAAAACACAAACCTACTTTAACCCCATCTTGTTTTTATTTTAATTAAGACAATGGCTTACTGAAGAAGCAGCAAAGTAGCCACCTCTAGTCTGAAGTTCTACAGTAATTATCTCAACTCCAAGTCCACAGAAATCATACTAGCAGAACCAAGAAACACGTAAGTGTTAGGTTCACGTACTGCTTACACTTAAGTGTTAAGTCCAAGTACAGACAAGCAGGTCTAAGAGTCTGTACACCACATGGCAAAACTTCCACTGGTGACAAAGGAAAATTTGGCAAAATTTGCGCGTATTGTGCAAGATTTGTGCAGATATTAAAGGCAGCGATATCCATATCTGAAATGAACACGTTGTATAAGGACACCCCTAAAATGCACCACGCAGAGATCATGCATACAAGGTTATAAACATGATGGGTAAAAAACCCCACATTTTATTTCATCAAGCCCCTGAAAAAGTTGCGTTCTCTCTCACAGAAGTTTGACAACCCCAAATTTGGTCATGGACTTCCGCCATATATCCAACTGATCATGATGAGAGGCCATTAACCCCAATGTTGGCACTTTGATCAATAATTTAGATTAGATGCTACAACATTTAGGAGGTACAGAGTCCATGGTGGAACTTTGATCAGCAATTACAACACTACAACATTTTGGTACAAGTCCAAAATGTGATCAGCATGTGTCCATAGCAGATGTTTGCCTTGAATCCTTCAATTAAAAGCAGCGCAGTGCTGTGCCCTTGAGTTTTTAGAAAGCTGCTTACAAGAAATTAAATGTAAAGTCTATGCATTTTTTTTACTACCAAATTGTATCATTTTGGCTTCAATAAGTCTTTATATTTTATATTATACAATTATAATTATATTTTTAATTTACTTCTATGCAAACATTTTAGCTTCCTTCACTCTAGCACAATGGTTACAAAAACTTCAAGTCACTGCAGTGGTGGTATACTGACATCTGCTGGCCAAACGTCAGGTTGCAGTCAAGTCAGCCATCAGCAGATTATTTTGCCTTTTTGACAAATGCAACAGCAATGTTAGATTTTTTATGATATGGGATTAGGCAAAACACAGGTTGGTTGTCCTGATGTTTGGGAAGGATTGTGAACACAAAATTGTTACAAAATCTAGCTGGAGGTGCTATTCTTGCAGATAGTCTAATCTTCGTTTAGAAAATATAACATTATCCGAACACAAACTCAAACACGACACACATGTTTACCACCAATCTTGCAACACTGCTTTAAAAAAACATCTGCAAATAAATCTGCTCAGATTAAAGGCTCACCTGAGTAGTCTCTGGCGGATTCCTTATCTCCTCCCTTAAAGAACTTGATGGTGGGATATCCTCGGACGCCAAACTCCTGGGCCAGGTCGCTCTCTTCTGTGGCGTCAACCTTACCCAGGCGGATCTCTGAACCCTCTTCCTTGAGCATGCCAGCGGCCCTGGCATACTCTGGCGCCAGTGCCTTGCAGTGACCACACCATGGAGCGTCTGAAGGATGGAGTACAAGCAAGAAATTACAGCACACACACAAAACCTGGGATAGAACAACAAAGGAAAGCATACTAAGGAAAAAACTTTTGCAAATAATTTTGGGCTGGACAAACACATTTTGCATTGCTGAAGATGACTTTCCTCATGGTTTCTATCATAGCCATCCCACTCAAAGCAGCAGATAATCCACAACTTCATACTACAATGTAGTGATGTTTGAAATGAAAATTAACTAGTTTTGTTTGTCTGCAATGTGATACAAATGACTCATCCAGGTATGACACCTCCAAGATAAATGCCAGTATTGCATAATTTTAATTACTTGGCCAAAAAATCCACCCTGCAGTAGTGTAAACACATTTCAGTGAAGTACACGTCAACTTAGCTCCACATCCACATTAAGGTCACGCCCATCCTTAGCTCATTGGCTTGCCTGACCCAGGATCGGGCTGTGACTGGCCCACCGATAGTCACGTGACTCGAGAGCAGGTCAACAATCTTGACTCTGCACCAGCGGGACAGGCCTGCGTGCTTTCAAGTAGTGACAATTAGTACTGGCTAATTGGTTTTCATTGTCAATGAAAATTACCTTAAGCCCACAAATAAAAACTTACAAGTACATTGAAGTCATCCGCTGAGTGGAACCATAATTGTTTACCCATTCATGTACCGAGTAAACTAAATCGCCTAATCACACTAAGCCTGTATCAAAATGGCAGTTTATACAGTTCATTTTATTGACATTTGTCCGTCCCTGTCGTTGTCATTTTTTTAAACACTACACTTAACAGGAAAATATACCAGCTGGGTGCAATGGGTAACATTGGTAACACTCCAACAATTAGCCACTAGCAGGAGTAACTTGTGGAAGGTGATAAAGTTTAGCCGCACAACAGACAAGTTAGCTAGCAAGCTAGCTGACCCGCCGACCAGCCTGAGAAATACCAAACAAACACTCGGCGAGATTCTTCCGTACTTACAGAATTCTACCAGGAGGTTTGGGTATGCTGTGAGAGCCTCGTCGAAGTTACTGCTTTTCAGCACCAGGACGTCTTCTTCCTCGGCGATCTCAGCCGGAATGGCTACGGCTAGCATGCACAGGAGAAATAACCGGAGCATTTTCGTCGACGAGGAGTCTTCCGCTGACAGATCGGAGAAGTGGAGACGCAGTTGACTCAAAGGTGTTCTTCCTTGCAGGGTTTTTTGAGGAGAGTATGTGCTATTTTGTGTCTGCCGCTACTAACGTGGCAGTGCGCGAAGAAAGCAGAAGGGCTCGCCTGCAGTGCGCATGCGTATTTATCTGGTCCTAAGCAGTTCGTGTTGCAATTTGACTGGACCGCAGCTGCCGGCACCTGGAAGTGAAACACGGCGCCCGTCGCTTGTGCACCACGTCACAGTCAAAGCTGCGGACGTCATAGACGTGGACTTCTTGCGTGTTTTCACTTTATGTGTCACAGTCTGTACTACGAGCTAACGCTAGGGGACAACTCTACACGCTAAAAGAGACAATACATAGAAATATATAGTATAAACGACATAACGTCGTCATTTTAAACTCTTTCTTTGATCTTACTGATTAAAAACACAAACTATAATAGTAATCTATGTTCATACCATCACCTATGGTCATGAGCTTTGGGTAACGTAAACAAAAGGACAAGATCCCTGGTACAAGCAGCCAACATGAGTTTCCTCCATTGAGTTGCCGCACATATAACACACACAAAAGAGAGGGGAGGGGCTTAAGGGGTCTGGTCCAATCAGCTTTAGGGGTTATAGAATAGTCCAAGTCATTCAAATGTGACACCGATAACACTTTAAACCGGGATGTCCAATAATTATCGGCACCAATATCGGACATCCCCACTTAAAACACAACTCAATAGTTCTTGGCTTGAGAACTCAGTCGATACCAAGTAAATACAAGGCAGGGGTATTTTCACTTGAAATTTCTCTGGATCATTGAATGGTTTTGTCCATGTGTTGATCATGATTATAAAACACAGGAGAAGAATGTATTTGTGAACAGTTACAATATATCAATTAGGGATGTCCGATATCATTTGATCATTGATGAAAACTGATATTGTCCAATTTTCAATTTCCGATATCGGTACAGCATTTTTTGAAATATCGTTTTTCATGATCAGGGAAAAAATCAGATGCCGATATAGCATATTTATGCTGATATCGGGCAAATAATTATCATAGCGATAATTGTCGGACATGCCTAATATGAATACAACGAATGAACAATAGTGCGCTACTGGCAACTACTTGATATTTGATCCATCCCTGGCTTTAATTTACCTTCAAAGCACATTCACGTCCAGAAGCGTCTTTTTAAGACGGGCACTCTGCATATTGTTAAAATACCGCTAAGATGTTTTGTTCTTTGAGCTTGCACCGTATTGGTTTTGGCGTCGTCTCCATTGTTAAATGTGACTGATTGATGTGCTGAACTTCTGCCCTTCCAGGCGTCGACACTCTACAAAGATGTACACTGCGCTTGACCCCATCAGGGTCACATGACGGCACAGGAAGGAACAAGCCAGGATGGAACTTTTGGACAAGACATGAACACTGCCTCCGCTTGTTGTCACATGACTTTAGGCCCTCCCTTCATCCAACCATGCCAAGTGATGCAATACAAGGAACATACATGACACTAAGTTGACTTGAACAAAAGTGGTTTCAGTCTGCCTTTTTTTGTCTGGTCAACAAAAGAGTCCATAGTGTAAGCTATGCAGGTAGTTGGGGGGGGTTGGGGCTGTGTTTAAAATGGGCAGAATGCGCCATGCGCCATGCGCCACCTGCGTCTTATACCAATGACTTCACCCTCATTGAGTTCATCGAGGCACGAGGACAGCATCTGAATTCCTGCTTTGACGTCACGTCATTAAAGCTTCATGAGATTTAAGAGCCGGAGTAAGGACGACCACTTTGAATGTTCAGTACTGTTGCCATGCCGACGCTCGCAGTCCTGGCCCCAGCGGTCCTTGGACTTATCGGACAAAGCGCATTCATTTGCAGCGCTGTCTGTGACGCGGGTTTCTAATGTGGACGCTGGTGCTTTTACATGACGCTAATTGCCCTGTGCGTGTTTTCTTCATCATGTTCAGTCCGGAAAAAGGCAGCAAAAACTTAGCAAACACAAAACAACATTCCCAGAAATGTCAACAGACTTACTACACTACAAAATATAGTATCATCATAAGAAATTAACATTAGTATTACAGATTTTACTTATTTTTTGCCTCAACTCCAAATTGTCCATAGGTATGAATGTGAGTGTGAATGGTTGTTTGGGTATATGTGCCCTGTGATTGGCTGGCCACCAGTCCAGGGTGGACCCCGCCTCTCACCCCAAGACAGCTGGGATAGGCTCCAGCACCCCCGTGACCTTCGTGAGGATATGTATTTTCAAGCAAAAACAATGGTTTAATGAACTAAAATGTAAATATAATGCATTCAGAAGTCCTTCAAAGACATTGTGATGATGTGTAGTATTTCACATTGGTCACTAGGTGTCATCAATGTGACGATAATGTTTGGTGCTACACGGGCACCAGGCTGGGGGAAGAAAATGGGCTTTTATTGTAGGTTGAAATTATTTTGCAAAAGGCACAATAATCCTGACCCATTATACTAATTTTTGGGCCTTTGTATTGAGTGGTGGACTCCTATAGAGCAGCTACACACAATAGCATAATACAGTAAACCTCGGATATATCGGATTCAATTGTTCCCACTGGTTTTGTCCGATATAAGCGAAATCCGTTATATGCGTATACCGGAAAATGTCAGTTTTACACATATATCGGATTTATATCCGGTATATGCGTAAATGGGATTTTATCCGTTATAAAAAGGCACTTCCTTGACTATGTTTCCAATGTACCTGGACGCACAGGCAACGCTGCAAACGCTGCAAATGACGTCGTATAGCGGCCTGTCACGATTCGGCGAATCGGAGCGCCACGATGCGGCCATCCGATATATGCCAGGGAAATTTCATGGAAATGCATTGGAACGGGACTGGAGATTTTGTCCGAAATAGGCGAAATCCGTTATAAAAAATCCGATATATGCAATGAATTTTTATTGGAAATGCATTACAGAAAAATTGGTTCTTTTTTATCTGTCCGTTGTGAGCGAATTTCCGATATATCCGAGTCCGATATATCCGAGGTTTACTGTAATAACAGAAAGCTTTCTTGAGCTTTCAGATTCTGCACCTGCACCTTTCCCAGCAGTGTTTCCATGGATTTCATAGCAGCCACCTAAATGTTCTGTGTGATTTACTCCACCCACTCTGCTGTGATTGGTCACACTCCTAAGCGCTCCAGGGGACTCGACATCACGTCACATTGACTCAGCATGCAGGCCCATCCAGAACTGCTTTCAGGGTCACTTCCAAATGCCAAACCTCAGCATTGGCATCGTTTAACATGAGAATAGGTAGTTTCGTTCCTCGTTAACTACTGTCATTTTGCGTACCTTATTAATTTAAAGTTAATAATATATAAAATATAACCACCTTAAAGACAAATCAATGTGTCGGTTGTGCCTCTGGTGCTCCTGTCCTGTGAATGTGGCGCCATCTGGTGGAAGTACAAGGTACAAACAAAAGTGCTCCGCCATTCAAACTTATTATACTGTACTTTCTGGACATAAACATCTTCTTTTAGCTCTGAATTATGTCAAGTCAACTATTGTTGATCTCTGAGGGACTGGATAAAAAAGCAGGATATTTGTTGTTGCCTCTGCTCCGTATATTAAATATTTACTTCAAGAAATGGCCACACTTAATAAGACAAGGGATAGTTAGCAGGCCTTTTAAAGGCATGGTGTTCCTTCACGTTTGTTGTCCACACGGTGGCAGTGTTTACTTAGTTTGCAAGCGGATTCCTCTCATTTAGTCTGATTTTTTAGTCAGACTTGACACTAAGACAAAACCATGGCACATTTTGTTGATGGTACGCCTGGTTTGTGGTATTCAGTTTCAAGTCAAAACCAAGAGTCTTCCTCCATACTTTAATCACAAATATTATTTTCTGGCTGCCTGGTTGAGGAAATTGCCCTTCAGAGGAATATTCATTCATTCATTTTCTACCGCTTATCCTCACGAGGTTAGCGGGGGTGCTGGAGCCTATCCCAGCTGTCTTGGGGCAAGAGGCGGGGTCCACCCTGGACTGGTGGCCAGCCAATCCCAGGGCACATATAGACAAACAACCATTCACACTCACATTCATACCTATGCACAATTTGGAGTGGCTAATTAACCTAGCATGTTTTTGGAATGTGGGAGGAAACCGGAGTACCCGGAGAAAACCCACGCATGCACGGGGAGAACATGCAAACTCCACACAGAGATGGCCGAGGGTGGAATTGAACCCTGGTCTATGTTTAGAGTTAGGTTAGAGTTGAACCTGCTGGAACAGATTAATGATATGAACCAAGGTTCCATTGTATTTGAATTGGCTTGGAAACCAGATCCCCTTTTATGGATAAACATCCATCAGTTTATCAAAGTTATGTCTGAAATGTGCCTACTGTCACTGTATTTAAGTGCACAATATATGTACTTAACATACTTTATGTGTATTTACAGCTCCCAATGAACTAAACATTCAAATGAAGCTAAAAAAAACTACACACCTTCATATAATTTGTCTCTTGTATGTCTCTTTGTTGTTCCTAAAAAAGAAGTCCTATAAAATAAGGGAAGTGTTTCGGAAAAATAAGGCAAAATGAGCGAGAACGAGGGAAATTCTGAAAATCCTAGCTTGCTTCTTTTATTTTGAAGGCCTGACTTTACCGTCTGCGGGATGTGTTGATGCTCATTGTGGCCAAGAGGACCGGAAGCTGTCCTGCTCCGGTAATTGTAAAATTCCGTTATTATACTGGCGTATAACCTTTATTTTGAAGCCGAACTTTACCATCTCAGGATGTGTTGAGTCCCGGTGTTGCCGAGTGGACCGGAAGCTGTCCTGCTCCGGTATCAGGGGCTTTTTTCATTCAAGTTAAAATACTGTAAAAACCTCGAGACTATTAAAACGGTGGTTCACCGTAAATAATGAAAAATACCACACTTTGCCCGTGAAAACGGGAGGGTTGACGAGTATGTCTTGTTGTTGGCGCCACTGCAGAGAATGTCTGTGCTTAGAGTTACATCTTCACCTCGAGAAGAAGACATTTATTTTGAAAGCCATGACCGGATTTGAGTTAAAAGCTGTGGCAGAAATCTAGCGGAGTCATGTTCTGAGTGTTATCATTGCAGCTGCCCATTCAGACAAGTGATAGTGGTTAATGGTTAGCTTGAGTATCGCGAATGCGTGTGCAAGGGCAGGGTTGCTCTTCATTTCGGCATAACCAATCAAATTATTGAAACGAAAGCCATAAAATACATCTCAGGACATTGTCCGAGCAGCAGCCAATGAGAATACACGGCACTTGACCACCGACTGTAAAAGAAGACGCGTTTGGCCACCATTTCTCCATCTCCACCATTTTGGCTGTCAGTGATGGAGCACATCCGGACGCCAAAGGTATTGTTATCTTTACATTTTAACACCCAACAACGTCTTGTCTTAGATACTGGTATGCACGTTATACCATTTGTTTCCCTTGTTTGTTTGTATTTCACCGTCCCAGAACAGACTTGTGACTCATATCTCATACTGCCATGTAAGCTGCCTGTAAAAAAAAGCACAAGCGTCCGACCTCCATCCTTTCGACACCACAGTGCGGACGCTTCTCTGCGCGACGCAAGTGGCTGCCACTAGGGGGCCCCCCAAACACTGACACAATCGCCATTAAAGGCATCGTATCATGCTCATTTCATTTTTATACTGATATTGGATTCAACTGGAGTACCCCAGTACGTTTCTTTGAATAAAACACTCCTAAAACTCCTAAATGTCTTACAGGCAAATCTGAAAAGTTCAGATTCCGCAGCCTTCCCTCTCCGCCTACGCCTACTCTGTTGCGATTGGTCAGGGGTCGTGGGTCGACTCCAGTCTCCCACTCCCAGCCATACCTCAGACCTGCATAGACAGGCAGGCCCTCAACTGTGGTGGTTATTAAGAAACAGAAGAAGAAGTGATATTGCAGATACACTGCTACCTTGGTTTTGGCCTGCCTTTTTAATTCATTCATATACAGTCAATTCATCCATGCCAGGCAACCACAAATATGACATTTTTTATAGAGAATAATGACAGTTTTACATGTAGAAAACATTGTGAAATAATAATGAGGAATAAAATGAATACATGAATATTTACCTTTTATTGATGACTTGTTGAGAAGATGATGAGGAGCATATAGGGAAGAGGGGAGGTGAGAGAGAGGAGGATATCCACACCACAAGCAACTTCTCAACATCTTCCATTATCTGTGATCTCGCTTTTGTTAACACCTTTACCCCTTTCACATCAGCTTCCTTTGTTTCTTATTTCGTGGCCAGGATGGAACTTACTGTTTAACAGAATAGTTTGTGTAACATTCTGATTCGAGTTGCCGAAATAAATGTGCCTTGCAGGATATTGTAGCATTGTGTAGATTAGATTTGGTGATGGGTGTGTGATCCAAGATGGATGAATAACCAAGCAATGCTGAGGGCTTTAGTGATACATGATTCAAACTACGAAAGAGTGAACTATAATATGCAATATTTTGATGATTTTGGAGAAGTGATTAAGGTTTGTGACACTTGACATATGACAATAATACTAATCATTGACTGTGTACTGTAAGGTGGAAAATGTGCATCTCTTGGACCGGTCGATGGGCCAGAGGAAAGCCAGCATTGGGACTCTCTACCTTTCTGCTACACACACCATGTTTATGGAGAAGCACCCTGAGACATGCAAGGAAATCTGGGTAAATGTCTTTTATTTGAATGAGTGTTTTTGCCATGAGCTGCTAGGACTAATCCGTGACCTATTCAAGGTGTAGTGGTTGCTTTGTTGCCAAGCCTATCTTACTCTTAACAGGTTGGACTCCAAAAATGTCCCTCCATCCAAACACAAGTCATGATAGTTGAAAAAAACACTCCAAGACAATTTCAATTTGCATCATAGTAGATATCATCAAAATTAGGAACCACTCCAGCTACTGAGCCATGTCACCCTGTAGAATAAGTGGAATAATAAGCAATGAAAATGACAGAAAATATGAACTGGTGAAGCATTCACACACATAAAATGATGATATTAATAAACAAAACAAATGTGTGTGCATGTTTCAGATATTGCACAGCATGGTGAGTAGTGTGGAGAGGTTGCCCACCACCCCTGCAGGTAGCCACCTTATCCTGCATTGCAAAGACTTCAGGATCTTTCAGCTTCTCATCCCGCAGGAGAAAGACTGTTTCGATATTCATACCTCGTTGTTGAGGTTGTCACGACCAGGTTTGTGCCTATGTGTTGCTTTTACAGAATGTCTTTTACTTACCATATTATTTTATTCAGAATTAAAAGGATGAAATGTTTCTTTGTCATTCACACATGAGACACGTGGAACAAAACAGGAGCAAAATAGGGAATGTGCTCTCGTTTCAGAAAAGTACAGTGAGCTATACTGTCTGTCCTTCAATCCCAATGTGAACAAGGAAGAGAGAGAAGAGTCATGGAACTTCATAGACCTCATGGCCGACTACAAAAGAATGGGTGTTCCAAATAACCTCTGGGTCGCTACAGCAGCCAACAGAGAATACAGGGTTAGTTGCTCTGTGTCTTGGCATTTACACCAACATCTCCGAGAATGTCTAAAGTTATACGCTTAGCCCATTTTCTCAAATGAGCAGCTACAACCAATACCCCCAAAAATAAGCAATTAGCTAAAAATGTCATCCAATACTTCTCTACAAGAGAGGAGAAATATGATCTCAGGGAAGAAGTACATTTGAAACACTTCTATGCTAGGACTACGTTATGCTAGCCATAGCATTTCAGTATGTGGAATCAAACTATGGAATGGATTGAGTAAGGAAATCAAACAATGCACAACGATGAGCCAATTCAAGAAACAATACAAGCAGTTGATGTTTGCTAAATACAAGGATGAAGAGTCTTGAACCAGTCATGATGTGCTATATATATCACTATATTGACACGCACTATGGTACACATTATGGCATTGGATGCTCATATCACCTAGTACTTTGGTACGAGGTGCATTATTAAAAAAAACAAAAAAAAACCTTAAACTGTATTATGGAAAGCAGGAAGTGAACAAATGTAACAGTTACTGATTGTAAAAGTACCAGATGGAGGGGTAGGATTTAATAAGCTTTGCTTCTTCCTACTCCTTTTGGACATGTGGAACTGGGAACTGATTATGGGATGCACTCAATTGGAATCTGATGCACGTTGAAATGAAATAAAACCATTACCATTACCATTACAACTGCCTTGTCTCATGAGCTGAGTGATGCCTCTAGCTGTTGGGATACAGGTGGCACATTCTCTTGTCTGTAATGCTAACAGTGTTATAATGTTTGAAATATTCATTCATTAGATTACCGTAACGGCATTACGCCTTTACTCTCAACACTGAACCAAAATACTTGAAACACAACTCCGTCTGCAGTATTCTATTTATTCTGACCAACCAATTTCCCATTTTGCAAATGCATTATAGTAACATCACAATGAGATCATAAATACTGTACATTTAGTTTTGCATTGTTTATGCCAATACGTGTATACTGTATGTCTCTTCCCAGATATGTGAAACATACCCGTCAGAGCTGTTTGTTCCAAAGTCTGCCACACCGGCCGTCATTGTGGGCAGCTCACGGTTCAGGAGCCGAGGACGATTTCCTGCTCTGACATACTTTCACCAGGACACACTGGTCAGTATTTCACACACACATGGTATGCTTTGTTTGTTTGTTTGTTTCAGACATTATCAGTAAGTTACGTTATATGTTACATGCTTCATTTCGGTCAAAGATATGTAGCATTTGCTTAAATGTGTAAAATTTTTTTTACGATTATTGACGATGAGCGATGATCTCTTCCATAATGGCGTAGATGGCGCATGTTCAATATTTGTCCAGCTCCTTGTTGCCTTTTATAAGGGCTTTGGCTTGCCCCAGTCCTGCATTGAACTTGATGTAGCGCATCGCCTTGAATTTTTCCCTGCTTTCTTAAGTTGTGTGCTTTCTTGCCGATGTCGACGACATATATGGTATTGATGTGAAGTTTTGTTGCCCTTTAGGCAGCGGTGTGCAGGTGTAGTCAGCCGCTGTCAGGCTTCAGTGGACGCTGTCAGGAGGATGAGAGGATGCTGCAGGCTGTGATGAAATCCAATCCTGGATGTGACTACATTTATGTGGTGGATACAAGGCCCAAAGTAACACACCCGTCACTCACACAAGCACTGTTTCAGAGAGGAAGCGCTACACCAATGCAACTGCAATGCAAATCTATAAATGTGTCCAGATAAATGCCATGGCCAATAGAGCTGCTGGTAAAGGATATGAGAACGAGGACCACTACACCAACATCAAGCTGCACTTCATTGGCATAGAAAACATTCATGTGATGAGAAACAGCCAGCAGAAAATTATTGATGGTAAATATGACTATGTGTCCATTTCAATGACAAAGAGGAACTACTGTATTTGCTAATATGTTGCTGTGCTTGTCTGTGTGTACATTTTCCTCTACCTTAATCAGTGACTGAAAAGCGATCTCCATCAATGACTGACTTCCTTTGGGGTCTGGAAAACTCTGGTTGGCTGAAACACATTAAAGCTGTTCTGGATGCAGGCGTCTTCATCGCTAGGGTATATTCAGTCGCTCGAACACATACATACGGTATAGTATATATACAAGGGATGGTACGGTATACAGTACTGTTCGGACCACCCTGCACAGGACAGTCCACCCTGACGGAATGCGTTTTTTGATTTGATGAAAAATCATCACCCTGTTCAAACTCTTGTTGTTGCACTTGCACCCTCCTAAAGAGAAACATTGTAAATAGTTCATAGTACAATACACTGACTTACATTGGGTTGTTTGTACAATATGTAATGTACACATCAAAGTGGCCCCCACGTCCTGCTATGTCGATATTTTTATTTATTTATTGGAGAATGTGAGTATTTATTGGAGAATTCATTTATTGGAGAGAGAGGCCAAAAATGGAGGTACTGACTGTACAATGGGTTACCTGTACCGTTAGACCAGGGGTCGGCAACCTTTCCTTTCAAAAGAGCCATTTTCCCCTCTCGCTCACTAAAATAGACTGGAGCCGCAAAACATAATTCAAAAACAGTATCTTATAAACTTTCAAAAGAGTGAAAATGACAGCATATCATATATGACACTTCCAACCTAAATTAAGGTAGTGCGTCCTATATTGTTACGTGAAGTGCTACTTTGGACATGCTTTTACGACGTCTGTCTGTTTGCAGGCAGTTGCTGATGAAGGGGTCAGTGTGTTGGTGCACTGCTCAGATGGCTGGGACCGCACAGCCCAGGCCTGCTCTGTAGCCAGTCTCCTGCTGGACCCGTTCTACCGTACCATCAAAGGACTGATGGTAACACACCTTGTCACTTCTCTCTTTAGACCTTGGTACTCCCAGGGGTTTAGAGCTAAGGGGTGGCTACTTGCTACCCAGGATGTTTTCCAGGTAGCAGCAAGCTAATGTGCATACAAAAAATGTCCTATCAATATTTACATAGAATATTGTAGAATAATTATGATTATGGTGTTTAAAATTCTACTGGTTATAAATTCACAGTGTAATGTCTAGAACAGTATGTAGTCAAATGCTATTGGGTGTAAATAGCAGTGTAGATAAATATTGAAGTAGTACATATACGTATGTATGTACATACATAAAGGTCAGCCTGTGGGGGCGAGGGTGTGTGTTGAAACTACTTTTGTGTGTTTTGGCGAACACTGCTCTGTACTCTGTATCGCCTCCCCAGTTTGGGGGTGAGTTGTGAGCAGTCCGCAGAGATGTTGCCTACCCTCTTCTTGGCTTTGGACCGTTCCTCTATGGAATGCAGGCTGGTCCTGATGGTTTTCTCTGTGGACCAGTTTGGTAGCTGAGCCAAACCAAGTCAGTTTATGTATAATTGTTTTTGATCCCTTTCTGCAACCCTCCTCCTTCCATTACTGGTGGGACTGTTAGTGGAGCTGGTAACAATGAACTTTGTTCAGTCCCGCCTGCATGATGTACCACATGTGTGCATGATGTATTTTTATATTAACACAATGTATTTTTCTCTCGTGTACTGTAGGTACTAATAGAAAGAGACTGGATTTCCTTTGGTCACAAGTTCTCCCACAGGTCTGTAATTGTTACAAGCTCGAACTGAGTACAAAACGTTGCTGCATTGACGTCAGTATTATAAACGCCAAAGAAGGCAATCTTGACTTTTGCATAATGAATGATGGTATCATGTGCCTTGGAATTGCCTTGAAGTCTTGTTCAGGCTCTGTCTGGATCTATCCTTTCTTTTACTGGGTATACAGAATGTACTTTCTGATTATTGAATCCTTTTGTCTGTGTAGGTATGCCCACCTGGACGGTGATCCTAAAGAGGTGTCCCCGGTCATTGATCAGTTCTTGGAGTGTGTGTGGCAGCTGTCTGAGCAGTTCCCATGTGCCTTTGAGTTTAACGAGTGCTTCCTTATTGCCGTACACACCCACGTCTACTCCTGCCAGTACGGGACCTTCCTCGGCAACTGTCAGAAGGAACGTAAGGATATGAGGTAGAAATACACTGCACACACAGTACCGTGACACTTCTTGAGTAGCTACGATTCAACCTGTAGTTTTACGTGCCTAAGAAGGTCTCTGCTCGTGAGATAGCCCTGTCCAAAAATGCTGGTATTGCTTTGTAAAGGTTTCGGTTGGTTACAACTCATCTGTATGTGATTCTTTTCAAAATGTAGTCTAAGGGAAAACAGCAGTATGGACACTGGGAAGTACGGTAATCCCTCGTTTATGGCAGATCATTGGTTCCAGGCCCGACCGTGATGAGTGAATTTCCACAAAGTAGATTCTTTATACTTACCGTATACTTAAGTATTAATATTTAATACTTAATGTAGGCAAATATACATACAATTTGCTTAAGTATGGATATTTTCTGACTAATAATAGATTGTGTTCAACCACAAAACAGCTGATTTATTCATATATTTCCGAAAAAACGCAATAGAGGGGAAATACCAAATTCAAACCGTAATGGTAGAAATGGACAGCCATGTAATCATCCAATTTCACAGTTATCAGACTTCACGAATGGCTTCACGAATCCTTTGGCTCTCTGAAGGTTTGGTTGTAGTTAAGGCGTGGCACTAGCTTTGATGGGAACTGTAGTAGAAGCACGTAGGATTGTCATTGTTTTACAGTCTCAGAGGATTCATTTTGTGCGATTTTGTGGATTAGTCTTGCTAGTTTAAGTCAAATGGAAGCATATTTTATATGGATAAAACATTTCAACACGAGGAATTCATTTCACACGTCTGTCTCCAATGCAGTCAAATAAATACAGCATCTTTAGATATTACTGTCATTTGCTTAATGATCTGTTTTGTGTTGGAAACAGGCTTGAAGAACGGAGTCACTGTGTGTGGCCTCAGCTGTGGAAGGACAGAGCAGACTTCATGAATCCTTTGTACAAGGCTGACCTCAGTCAATGTCAAGGCGTCTTGAGACCCAACACCACCCCCTACTGCTTCAAGTTAGTCACTGCAGCATCACTCACTGCTGTTGTCTCATTCATTCATTTTCTACCGCTTATCCTCACAAGGGTCGCGGGGTGCTGGAGCCTATCCCAGCTGTCTTCGGGCCAGAGGCGGGGTACACCCTGGACTGGTGGCCAGCCAATCACGGGGCACATATAGACAAACAACCATTCACACTCACATTCATACCTATGGACAATTTGGAGTCATAAATTAACCTAGCATGTGTTTGGAATGTGGGAGTAAGCCGGAGTACCCGGAGAAAACCCACACATGAACATGAACATGCAAACTCCACACAGAGATGGCCGAGGGTGGAATCGAACTACGGTCTCCTAGCTGTGTGATCTGCGCGCTAACAACTCGGCCGCCGAGCAGCCCGCTGTTCTCTCAATGAGAATCATTCTGTCCTCATGGACCTATATTCATTCACATGTATTCATATTTGCCTATATTCATTCACATGTATTCATATTTGCCTATATTCATTCACATGTATTCATATTTGCCTATATTCATTCACATGTATTCATATTTGCCTATATTCATTCACATGTATTCATATTTGCCTATATTCATTCACATGTATTCATATTTGCCAGTGCAGTGGAACCTTAGCATCATTAATGCTTTGCACTTTAACCGAAACGTACGTACGTCTTTTTATGCAATAAGAAATCATGGATAATCATGTTATGAATACGCTGCGTGTTATTAACACACAGTCTATTCATAACATGACATGATGTGTGCCATATTGTATGCTAACCGAAAAATGTACTCAAACCAAGGCAAAATTTAACCGCGGCGCATGCTAACCAAGGTTCCACATTTTTCCTCTACTTTTGTCAAGAATGTGGAAGGAACTCTACAACCATGTGGAGCGGTCCACATCCCCTCGCCAGTCACCTGCTGACTTCCTGACTGCTGTGAGGGCGGAGTCCCAGCAGCTGGAGGAGGAACTGACCAATCACCAGGAGGTACCACCAGGAGGAACCGCTCACCACCACCCGGGCTCCAGACAAGGCATACAAAAACACTTACGGCACCACTATAAAGCTTTCTTTTCATCTTTGGCTTACATCTTCTTTCAACTGAAGGTCCATGGTATGTTTTACGGTTGGTGACCAAATGTCCTGCCATCCCAGGTTTCTTTACTTCTTTAGAAAGTGATGAAAATGTCTCGGTTTTCATCCTTTGTCATGAAATTGTCTGGCCTTAAGGCACTCTTCTGCATGTGATGTAATCCCTGTGAGGCTGCCACTGAGCGGCTTTTTGAATTAGTGTTGCCAAGAAAAAGCAAAATTTACACACCGAGTTCATCCTCTGATTCCTGGGAATGATAAGGCGTCGTAAACCTCCAGTATCATTGGAGTACTGTACCCTGGACCCGAGTGTCCTGGTTTTTGCTCATCAAAATATGGTCACCCTATTTTATGCAGATACTCCTTTCCAAATACACATTGTATGTGATTAGGACGTACTGTTAGATGATCCCAACCACATTGGACCAAATGAAAAGTGAATGTAGGTGTGCTCCCTCTTGCAGAGGATAGCTGCGCTGACAGGGAAGCCAATCATGTGGGTGAAAACCGAGGTTAAAAGGAGGATCCTGCCCGTGCAGCAGAGACACTGTGGGCCGGACCCCCCCACAGCATACAAAGTCCCAGTCCCTACCCCCGCACAGGACCACGGCACCCTTGAAGCAGTAAGTGGGAAAACTAAGAAGAAGTACCCAACTCTGCCTCTAGGTCAGCCCCTCAGCGGCGATGACCTCTCCCACTGGAGCGACACAGAATCGGGTGTGGCTGATCTCAGCTCATCGAGTGCTGGGGATGAATGCCAGGAGACCCAGGTAGACTTCACCGCCACTGGCATAAACCTCTTCAAACACCTCCATCAAAGAAGCTTATGAAATAGTTTCCCCCGAAGAAAAAAAAGATTTTTTATTTACTTCAAACCTTGACTTGACTCACCTGGCAGCTTGGTGGTCCTGGGCTAAGGTCATCAGGGTCTCATCCCTTCAGCCTGGTTGGTCTAGGACAGTCTGGGGTGAGCGACACCAGCCCTGGGGGGGCGGACAAGCACTGGTGAAGAGGACCTCTGTCTCCTGAGGACCACAGGGACTTGGGAGCCTACCTTCATATTT
This sequence comes from Doryrhamphus excisus, assembly GCF_030265055.1. NCBI lineage: Eukaryota > Metazoa > Chordata > Actinopteri > Syngnathiformes > Syngnathidae > Doryrhamphus > Doryrhamphus excisus. Next base: position 472,453 of record NC_080466.1, on the reverse strand, counting down.
CACACCACAAAGGCTTTTATAAAGTGTTTTTGTGGTGCTCGTCTTTACTGTGGGCCACTACATGTGTCGTGTAAGCTGACAAATAGGGTCAAATACAAACCTTGATTTTTCAAAGATATTTGAAGTGACGGCTGGGATAGGCTCCAGCATCGTCGTGAGGATAAGCGGTACAGAAAATGGATGGAAAACCTAACCTACAAAAAGATCCCCAGTAGCTTCTGTCTTCATGGTGTCATCACAGAGTCGAGTTCATACAAAGCCTGCTTTAGTGGATAAATACATTTCTTACCTAAAAAGTGAAACGTCCAATATCCATGTAGAGTTGACTTTTCTTACCATCCCTGCTGTCATAATGCTATTTGGCCGAGTGGAATCATGCCACTGTACTCTCTTGAATAATGTAAGGCAGGGCCTTACATTATGTTTACGTCAAAGACTTGTTGTGCAATATAATTGACTATTTATTCATTGTGTTCCAAGGAACACTTGACTTTTTGATGCTTTTCAGGCTGGTGGGAAGATTAGTTAGAAGTTTATGCTGCTTCACTGCAGGGGGGGCAGGCGGTAAAAAAACCAAACACTGCAACAAATGAATGGTATTTCCAAGATGCTAGAATCAGCTTTCCAGCATTGTTGTCATGTTTGGAGCAGACAGAAGATTTCATACATCTATTGCTAAACATACACTTGACATTTGAAGTTAGGTAGGACTGAGAGATGAGAGGAACAGCTGATAGCATTTTGTTATAGTTTACACGTCTGTGATGTGAAGTGGTGTGTATTCTGTATCCGTATCTGTTGATGTTAAAATGCTGAATCAATAAATGCCATCATTGAGGTTACAATAAGAGTAAACATTCTTACTTTCACTTTACATTGATGAGTGAAAGCGCCATTATGGGCTTCAATGGATGCTGCTGGTTTGCTCTCAAAACTAAAATACTACTAGAAACTGTAAAAAGCCTTCTTCAGCTGTAAAACTGTTGCTGTGGAGTTTCCCTATTTATGTCCCGAGTGGGTGTGGGTTTCAAATTCATAATGAATGTGATGTACAATCCATTTCACATCTGTACTACTGGCAAAAAATAAATGAAAAAAGGACATGAAGGAAAATGGGAGGCCTGTGGCGCACGCACAGCACACTAGCTAGCTGCTTGTGCTCAATTGGAACACTAACATGAATACATTTTTAACACATTTCAAAATTCTAATTGACATTTTAAGATCATTTAAAGACATTTTAAGGCCTTAAATTCAAAAGATTGTATTTTAGACCCCACAGATACCCTGATTATGTCTTCCAAGCAGCAGTGCGCCAAAGAATCAACATAAAAGCTCAGAAAGGACCAATATTGGTAGGCTGGACTGTGGCGACCATCATTAAGGATAAAAATAATTGAATGTGAGAAGGGCTCCTCGGCGGACGAGTGGTTAGCGCGCAGGCCTCACAGATAGGAGACCCGAGTTCTCCCCGTGCATGCGTGGATTTTCTCCCTCCCACATTCCAAAAATTTGGAGCCGTTAACTGTGCCCTAGGATTGGCTGGCGGCCAGTCTGGGGTGTGCCCCGCCGCTTGCCCGAAGGCAGCTGGGATGGGCTCCAGCACCCCCGCAAACTTCGTGAGGATAAGCAGAAAATGAATGAATGTGAGAGGGGGTCATGTATTCGGTGCGCTGTCACAATGAGATCTGGGGTGGAGAAGAGGAGGTTACCCTTCCAGACTAGCCTGGGACATTATTTCAATATGGTAGAAAGGCCTGCAAGACAGCCACAAGGATAAAAGTAAGGACTTTTTATTTTTTTCCATTCAACTCGTTGATGACCCAAGGACTGCCTGTACTTCAAACGGTGGAATATTTTCATAATCACGTTTTAGGGCATCTTTTCATCAATAACCCTAACCTCAAAGATATAGCCGCCATACATGCCATACGTCACAGCTTCTCCTTTATGAAAGGAAAAGCTGCTGGCAAAGCTGTTGTGTTTCCTCTGGACTGGAGACTGCATGTCCGACGGTGCGAGGGTCACTGTAGATCTCATGGTCATTTCCTCCCTAAGGAGATGATGTGAATGGAAGCACAAGTTAGGAGCTCAGTGTCTTCCTCCTTTAGCAATGTAGTGCCATCACTTGTACACCTCATTTATCTGTGGCGTCTTTGTCAAACCCCTCCCACCCAAAAATAAAGAATCGATGTCTGAAGTAATCCGAAAAAGAGCAAGCGTACTCACGGGTTTAGTCTTGTCACCAAAGAAGTGAATGGTTGAATAGTTGTCACCCTCAAAGAACCCCAGGCAGTATCTTTTATCCCAACCATCAGGGAAGACGTCAAAGCTGATCTGCCCTCCTGTCGAGTCAGCAAAAACATGGCATTGACCTCATTTTAAATTACACAAAAACGGAGCCAGATCTGGAACTTATGGCATCGACCTGTTATGACTCACCGATTGAAAAGGACAATCCTTTTCCTTTGAACTGTTCCTTTAAAGCACACACAAACTTCTCCCGGATTTTTTCTTTCTGATGGCACCACAAAAACACAAAAGATGTACGTTTTGGAGGGTGTTTGGATGTGGGTACTAACATGACTTGAATGTTGCTCACAGAAAAAGTAAGTGCAGTGGAACCTTGGTTAGCATCATGAATCCCTTTCAGAAGGTCCGACACTAACCAAAACCTACTCTAACCAGAAAGAGAAAGTTTCGGTGTATCCTTTACTGCTCTTTGGTAATTATGTGTGTGTGCATGCACAAAAATGTCCTTACAATGCATAACCTTCTGCACGCAACCCTCCTCCATGCTCTCTGCTTTGTCCTTCCTCTGCCAAGCTCTTTTCAAATGCACTTTTGCCACCTTGTGGCCGTTTTTAATGGCTTAGAAATTGCTATGAGGTCAAATACATTAGTGAAGAGTTGAGTCGTCACTTCTTTTTGCCTCACGCACAAAAAACAAATCAATATTAAAGACACAAATATGTTGGGATCGGCCGTTCGAGTTTATAAAAATGTATAACCACGGCTTCCATATTGAATGAGTTAACGTGACAAGACTATATCGTACACTGACCAAAAATGGATGCAAACCAAGGCAGATGTTTTCAATTTGAGTCATTCACTCTGAAATTCCCCACCACCGTCATGTTACCATGAAATACCGGAAGCTACAACTCCATTTTATTCTCCTGGCACTGAAAGTGTCAACTGCTTCTTCTAAACTAGAATCTAGAAAGTCCAAAGGCCAGACACCCGCTTTGCCAATGACGTTTGTGTGGTGTCTTGACAAACTCCTGTGTTTGAGTGCAGGCGGTGCGCTACCTGGTCTAGCTCATAGAACTCTTTTCTTTCTTCCAGGCTGCAACTGCGCCCAACCGGGGAAACGTTCAACATGCCGTTACGAAATTCAATAAATGTGCCCCTGTAAGAATTACACAAGAGAATTCATCTCAAGCAACTCTTTAAGACATCAAGGAACCACACCAAGTGGAGGAGTGAAATACCCACCTCTTTTTGGGCAGTTTAATGTTGGCCATGTATTTGAGACAGAAGTTGATGAAATCTTGTAGCAGTTCTTCTCCCATGTGGGCCTGGATGGACTGGAAACAACACACAAACATGAAGGACCTGTCAGGAAACTTGTAGTGAACATCTGAATGGTGGTGGAGACCATGTCTTACCTGCACGGAAAGCAACTTCCCATCCTTATAGGCTACCAGACCGTTCTCTGCAAACACGTAGTCCACCTTGTGGATGACTGCATGTACACAAAGCAAAGAGTCACCAACTCGTGTACAGCAATGGCCAGTGTAAAATGGCTGGGTTAGCTTAGCTTAGCTTAGCTTAGCAGACTAGCAGGGCTGTATGAGTTGTGTTTCAGGTCATGGAACAACTGACTTTGTGCAAGTTGCGTGTGAAATAAGCAAAATGACATTACTGCTAGATGGATCATATTTCTCCGCAGGTGGTATCGGCAAATTCCGACACATGAATTCCACCCGTATCAGCACTGGCTGTTCATCCTGGATCCGACGGCAGCCATCCCCATTGCACTGCAAGCCGTGAAGCAATGGCTGACTAGTGGACTACTAAAAGACCCTTAGCACCTCCTGCTGACCAAGCAAAGTAGTGAAAATAAAACAAATGCATGTCTTACTATCGTCACCGAGTTGCTCTTTGATTTTACAGAGGTCGGACCCTCCGACCACTCCAACACGAACCCGAGTCTTCAACGTCTCAATAAACGCAGCCATCCCGGCAGTTATAGGCTGGAAAAGTGATAAAGGTCAATAATAAATTTAATTAAAAAACATAAAACAATAAATAAAATGTAAAAAATTATCCAGCTAAAATGAATAACATTTCCATACCCCGGCGACTTCCTGACACCCTTTTCATACAGAACACTGATTCATTCTTACCTGCCTGGGAGCCGTCAGAGTGCCGTCAACATCAAAGAGACAAAGCGTCTTGGAGTCGACGGTTATTTCTCCCATCTTGTCCCGGAGCTCTCACCTCAGCACAGAACACAGACTACACCTAATCTTTGTTTCTTCTGTGGCCAAGGGTCCCGGTTTGTGTCTGGCTTTTCGCTACCAAAATCCCTGTCGTCCAGAGCATTTCTACGGAAGTCTTCTTTGGCTGCCCACTGCCCACACTGCTGTGTGTCACCGCGTCTACGGCAAACCCAATGGGACAAACCATATCACCGAAACCCGATTGCCTCTGAGGCTCCGTCCCAATTCGTGTACTTACATACTTTTAAGTGCACGAGCGTGTTCCACACGGAAGTACAACAAAACGCTGGGCACTGAAAGCGCCCAAACTGTGAGATTGCAGAGTTTGACATCAATCACACTCAGTCATCGCCATTTTGGATACGTAGCGAAAAGGGTTTTTTTTGTTGTTTTTAAAGAAGAGACGGGGACAAAGGAAACGCGGATAAATATTGTAATCGTCATTTCCGGGTAAGTGCTCAACAGGACAGCAATCGACTTGGGACGACACTACACCTCTGGAACACAGTTAGCAGTTTACATATAAGCTTGTTTAAATCCGTTTGGTAATTACTGATAGCTGGTTCTACTCTAAATATATTAATTTGTTCGAGGGATGCCACTTCCTGGAGTGTGATACTTTTGCAATTGTGTATTACATTTGCTCAGGAAATACCCACAGAAAGTGAATTTCCAATACGCGATAAATAGCAAAGACAAAACTAATAGTAAGCGAATTAAGCTTAAACACATTTGACTAACGATCCCGTATAAAGAGAAGAATGCCTCTACGATCAGCATATTGAGTGGTCAAATGTTATACCCTACTTTGAAGTAACCGCATACGCAAATGTGTTTTGTCACAGACGGCGTACCGTCGTTCCCTCCCCCAAAATGGCGGCCGAAGTACGCACGCGCAGTTTGGGTTTGCTGGTAGCATTAGTTCCACGTAAGTCTCATGGCAGGTTGTTGTCGATGCCTAAACACCAAGGACGCCAGATAGATGAGACTGGGTACTACAATTTCACTTCCGTAGCACGATCTGCGCGGAAATCAGTTTGTTTCTCAAACATAAACTTTATGACATACCCACCTAGGAACTAAATCCAATACTCAGCACTTCCAGTGAGCATTCACAACATAAAAAACATTACGAGGGTCCCAAAGGAAGGCCACTCCGATGGACAGTGAAAAAAAATTATTCTTAGGGAAAATAAACAGCTCTATTTCATGTTAAATGAGTTAGGGGCTTATCAGTGCAGCAAATGAATGATCCGAAACATTGTTGACTGAATATGATACCTTAAAAATATAGTACTGGCTCAACAATCACAGATTGAGCACACTATGTTTTTGGTCAATTGGTTGTCACCCCTACTGCAATGAAATACATAGAAAAACTTACATGAGTTACTGTTATGTTATTAATATTATATGTCTGTCTGGTAATCATTTTTAGTAGACTCCCAAGCACTGAAGAACGGTTATCTGGCGCTATTGTATCGGAGTCAAGTCTACAGAACAAACGCTCGAAACAACCTAATTTTAACTTTAAACGACAAACAAACATTTCGCGCCATGTGTTTAAAACCCCTTACCCTGATGAACCAATCAATGCACAGACAAGCCAAAAAAACTTGATGTTTTCGTTTCTTCCGTTGTGACCAATCACAAAGTGTCTTTCTGTCCCTTGCTCTGCTTTCAAATTGAACTAATCGCATTTGACCAATCAGCTCTTGGTAGGCGGAGTTGTGGCCATACTTGTAAGCAAGTTAGTGCGGCGTTGCAGACTTGTGCTAGTAAAACCGCTAAGCGTTGTGCTCGGTTCAGTCCGCCACAGTTTGAGTCCCCGCTTACATGTAAGTTCACTGTTTTGCCGTCTCTTTATATTTATTGTTACGCGTTGTTGTAAAGGGCTTATGGGTCGTCGTTAATCCTCTTTGTTGCTATGGTTTATAGTATAGTATAATATAGTATACCAACCGATATTTCCAAATATAAGTTTTTTTGTCAACATAAATATTTAATGTGTGTACTTTAATACGAATGTTTTCTGAACTTAATATGTATAGTCTGTCACAAACGGCGCTGACTGTGGACTTCTTGGTAAACAACATGAAGCTCAAACGCCATTTGGTTCACCGCGTAGGCCTTTGTACAATGGCAGGGCGCTCAACTTTTAAAATAGAACTAACTAAATGGACGTTGCCCTCACGTTCACGACTATAAGTATTTGCTAGGTTTAAAGCCTTAAATATCGTCGTTTTAGGGGGAAGCCAGGGCTCTTCCGTCACTTTGTTAAACAAGTTTGTACTGGTAGTTTAGGCGGGAAGATACAAAATGGAGTCGCGTCTTTTTGTCCCCCCCAAGGCAGAAAGCCGATTAGAGAGTCATCAAACATCTTTCAGTCTCGCTATGCTCCATCTGTGTTACGGAAAGCTTGTTCAACACTAGTTACGTTTTTAAACACATACATATAATAACCATAGCTTCGTTTTAATAACAGTTTAGAGTTTTTTCACAAGTGGATCGTCTGAACGTTTGTTCTGTGTTTTTGCATTTGGTAACACCTCTAGATAAAACGCAGCAATGACAAAGGATCCAAATAAGCCCAGAGGGAAAACCTCATCGTATGCCTTCTTTGTGGCAACCTGTCGTGAGGAGCACAAGAAGAAACACCCAGGAACCAGTGTGGGCTTTGCAGAGTTTTCAAAGAAGTGCTCAGAAAGATGGAAGGTAATTTACAAAGTCTAACTGTCTCCTGATGCAATATTTCTATAAATGTCACATTTATATCCACCCTTGCCTATTTTCAACTACTTATGCTAAAATTAACACATGTAACGCCAGTGTTACTTAATTCATACTATAATTAGGAATTACAGCCTGAATACACAATTTATATTTAGAGAATGCTCATGTTGTTGTTGCCTTTTGAGTGGTAGTAATCTCCTTTGAGACAATGTGCACATTTTATATTAGTATTAACATTTTACATTTGAACTCATGACATATCAACAAAAGTGGAAACATACAATATGTACCTTCTGCCATCCAGTGGAAGAACTTGTAATGATTCTGCCTTTCACAGTTTATTTCTGGCATAAATGTACGTTTACAGTGAACATCCGGCCAATTAAATGGAATTGGGTTTGATCTTATGGCACGGTGGGTACCACTGCTGTACAACATTCCTTGCCACCCACTGCTGGATGCATGCAAAATGGCAATTTTAAAAATGTTTTGTATATTAACATGCTTGGAGACCAAGCTGATGAGCTGTTCCTGTGCAGACAATGTCTGGCAAAGAGAAGCAGAAGTTTGAGGAGATGGCAAAGAACGACAAGATCCGATATGATCGAGAGATGAAGTCCTACGTCCCTCCTAAAGGTGCTAAAAAAGGAAAGAAGAAGAAGGATCCCAATGCCCCCAAAAGGCCACCGTAAGTGTGTGGGGGGAATATCTTGGTTCTGTTGTAAATTATACTTTTGGGGCACTAAAGCGTCTCCCCCTTCTCTATAGCTCTGCCTTCTTTGTCTTCTGCTCGGACCACCGCCCAAAGATCAAGGAGGACCACCCTGGTATTTCCATTGGTGACATTGCCAAGAAGCTTGGTGAGCTGTGGGCTACACAGAGTGCCAAAGACAAGGCTCCATATGAGGCTAAAGCTGCCAAACTGAAGGAGAAGTATGAGAAGGTGAGTTTTTTTGTTTTCAAGTTGTTGTACCCCATTCTCCCCACTTTATTAACCACCACGTTATTGCTCCACCATGTCTCAGGATGTTGCCGCTTACAGAGCGACAGGTGGCTCAGGGAAGACTGATGCTGGAAAGAAGAGCGGCCCTGGCAGGCCTAAAAAAGCACAGCCAGTTGATGATGACGACGACGACGATGATGAGGAGGATGAAGATGAGGAAGATGATGAAGAGGATGACGACGAAGATGACGATTAAGCGGTTTTGGATGTGATGTTTGTAATGCATTAAGCTAAGTTCTTTTGTTGTGTGCATATTCAAACCGTATAACCTGCTGTCCCTGTTGGTCAGTCTCTATGGGTGAGCAGACCTGTATTCCTCATCAAATTCAGGGATTTAGTTTCTCAAATAGTCCCCGTAATTTCTTAAACTTTTTTTGTCTTTAGATTCTTGTTGCTATATTAAAACAACAACTTTTGATTCAGTGTACCTGATTTCTATTACAGAGGACCTGGTCTGGACAGCAGTATAGCAGCAAGCCTTTAAAGAGATGTTTTGCTTCTCTGAGCACTGCTTAGTTATGTTTAGTGGTGCTGATTGTTCACTGTCATTTGACTAGCAGATGTCTTGTTTGATTGAAAATGCAGCCATTTTAATGTTAAAACTTTCATGTAGAACACTTTTTTTGTAATAAAAAAAATTGTATATTGCTGAATCAGGTGTGGTTGGCGCAGTCCTTCCCATGTATGGAAATGAAGCACATTCTCCCGTTTTGCACTGCATTTACCACGCTCTACTTGAGTGGTTTTACTTGCGTGCTAATATGAAATGTGCATTTGGGGATGGATAGTGTGATGCATCTTATAAAGGGAAGCTGCTAATGGCGGCATAACACGTACTCCTGCATCACGTTTTGATCAGTGCGAGGTGAGTGACAGTCGGCACAGCTAATAACCGATCAAAAGGCGCATTCGCTATGACCAATCACGGGCGTCGCCGAGGCCTCCATGAGGAAGACCGCGAGCACAGCGTCAGACTCGGGGAGCTGTCCGTTGAATCCCAGTCTGGCTCCAACTGACGGTAAGCAGCAGCATCCTGTTAGAGCTGGAATATCAAAACGCGGCGATGGCTCACCAGAGCAAAATGCAGCAAACTGATATTGTGTCAACATTAGCATACACCCGATGGAGACCGAGGCGATCTGCGATACATATCAATGCCTTCCTTGCGGATTAGTTGTTGTTGAAACCTGTTGATGTCATATTCCAACACATGGATAAATACTATCGACCCAAATATAACTTACAACTAATATTATACGCGAGGACACCATTGCGATAAAGGCTGCTAACACCAGGTTAGCGTGTTGATTTAACACCGACTCGGGTGGATGGCCATCGTTCGTCGTTCGTACAATATTGCTACAAATCGTTGCATTTCCGTTTGTGCGTTATCTGTGGTAGCGGCAACCCCCCCCCATCAAGTGGTCACAATACAGTGTTGAAGATGAACTCGCTTTATTTTATAAAGAGTGCCAAAGAGAACACGGTAGACCAAAAACGACACCCAACAAGCAGCCCGCCATGGCTTTTCCAAGTGTCTTAATTGCCTCCCTGGCGGCTCACCGTGGACCAATTCTAGACATTGTGACTATCCTAAATGGTTCATACACAGGGTGAGTCTTTGTGCTTTTCCCTTCTGTAGCCTGAAGCTATGACAATGGGGTCCATTTTAGTGTGAGGGATGAGAAATATCTTGCATGTTTTGAAGAAGTTTTGGATGGCCAAATCAAAAAATGTATATTTTGGTGGACAAAGACAGGAATTGATTCTATCCAACATTTCCTATGCTGTTTGTCCTCATTAGGGCTGGGCTGGAGCCTATCCCGGCTGACTTCTGGTGAGATTCAGGGTTTGGTCGCCAGTCGATGCAGGGCACATGTAAACAAGCAACAATTTACACTCACTTTGACTATTTAGAGTATGCAATGAACCTAATAAGCATATTTTGGGGATGGTGCATAATGTACATTTTTGCCATTTTTCAACTAGTCTTAAAATCTGGATCAGAAAGTGTATAAGGATGCTGTCCAGGGTGCTGAAAAGCCTGAGGCCAGTAAAATGCATGACTCACTCCAGATGTTGCAATACATAACTTCTAAAAACGTTTTAAGTTGAAGGAAACATATCAATATTCAAATAGAATAAAAATACCAATCAACAATAGAAACTATAACACCACAAAAAAACAAAACTATCAGAAGATTTCAGTAGGCCTATATCACAAAAGAGAATACACCCCTCACATTGGTGATAGCTTTTCAAGGGACAACACTAAAGAAACAACACTTGGATACAACGTAAAGTCGACAGTGTACAGCTTGGATAACAATGTACATTTTACATTTTGATAAAATATTTGCAGAAATGTGAGAAGTCGACTCACTTTTGTGGCATTCAGTATATTTCTACTGTGGTTTTGTAAAGTTCTCCATTGTTTAATCAGGAGATAAGCAGGAGTCTTAGCCAATCAGTGGTCAGATTAATGTAATCTCCTCACTGTCATCTCTCCTTGCATGCCCGCATGTGTGTTCTCTGCTTGTCCCTTCACGGATTAGTACAGTATGTGAATGTGAACAGATCCCTAGAATTAACCTTGTTATTTCTGTCATCAATAAACACCAGCGAGTCCATTCCATTTGCACGCGCATGATGTAACACTAGCCATGTTTAACACTTTGGATCATGAAGTATTCCTTCTCCTGATTGTTTCCTAACAATCATTCTGATGCAAGCTGACCGTGGTTTCAATTGTCCAAAGATCATGTACAATACATTTACTTGTCAGTAACTCACAAGAATGCTATGGAAGTGTGAAGCAATAACCATGTAACCATCATGTTTATTGGACTGTAGGCAAATATGACCAAAGTGAAGCAGGTGGGTTTGCTGGCAGCAGGCTGCCAGCCCTGGAATAACGACGTGTGTGCTGCCAGTGGAGACCGCTTTGCCTACTGTGCTACTCTTGCCATATACATTTACCAGGTAAGCCGTGGGAGTGTGTGCACATTTCTTTTTCATTTATGTCATCAGATAAAAGGGAATATGAGTTCATAACAGTTTAAATAGCCAAAAATGTAACATCTGCAGGCAATAAAAATACAAATTAAACAACACAAACCGTATCTGCAAGTTGTAAAAACTGTTTTGATTTGATGTCACAGGATGGTCCTGATAAAGGAGAGACTGTCAGGAACGATGGACATAGACACAGTTAGAGTTGATTGGAGCTAAGTCAAATGCATGCATGATAGTTATCTTACTATTATCGTTATCCTGTTTTCACGCATTAGCTATCTAATGGGATGCTTCCAAGGACGTTTTTGGATAAAAATGCAGTATATGACTTAACACGGCAAGATGCGCACAATAAAGTACACTAAACTAGGGTTTGCTGAAATACACACTAATATGCCAGTCGAGGTTCCACTGTACTGTTAATGCCTGGTTATTTCCGCCTGTTTCTTGTAGTTGGACCAGCAATACAATGAGTTCAAGTTGCGGTCCATAATGTCAGAACACAAGAAGACCATAACAGCCATAAGTTGGTGTCCTGATAACCCTGATCTCTTTGCGTCGGCCTCGGCTGATAACCTACTCATCGTGTGGAACGTAGCTGAGCAAAAGGCGGTAGCACGACTGGACAACACGAAAGGTAGACGACTTATTAAACTGCATTTTACTGTCAGAAAGGTGTACACCGTCACATCATGTCCTTCCAGGAATCCCTGCAGCTGTCAGTTGGTGCTGGAATTCCACTGATGGAGTGGCGTTTGTCTCCCAGCGTGGTCCGCTGTATATTTGGGTTTACGGGAATTCTGACCATGGCGTCACAGTGCATAAAGAGGCCCACTCTTTCTTGTCCGATATATGTCTCTTCAGATGGCACCCCACCAAGAAGGGAAGACTCGTATTTGGACACACTGATGGAAGTTTGTCTATTTTTCAGCCAGGTAATGTTGTTTCCCCCGACAACCATTTTGGCAGCCATTTGACTCTGTCCGTGCAGCAGACACACCAGACTGTGTCTCTGTCAACACACAATGTCATTCCTTCCTCTTTCTCCCATGTGTAGGATGCAAGAGTCAAAAGCATGTGTTGCGCCCCGAGTCTTTAGAGGGGACAGACGAAGAGGACCCAGTCAGTGCTCTGGAATGGGATGCCTTGTCTACAGACTATTTATTAGGTTGGGATCGTTCAAAACCATGTCAGTCACTAATATTTACTGTACCTTTAGAAAAAGGGATGGTTGACTTCCACATCTGTCAAACATACACAGTACAAGCAAATGTATGTTTTTTTGGTCTAAATTCCAAGCATTAAAATGGCTAAATGAAGTCAAATATGAATTTGTCAATAATTTTACTGTAATGTTGGTTGAGACACACAAGCACCAGATTTGATTGCTGAAACAACAGGCCTCTGTTGCGGGTTTGAATGATCTCACAGGCACAATAAATCCTAAATGTAACCCATGGCAAGTTAAAACTCAACTCTGGAGCACCAACGCCACTTCCTGTTCCCCGAGAACCAGAACACATTTACAGCAACACACATGAGCACGAATCTTCTTTGTCTTATTTTACCATATTATGTCTACTGTATTGGCTAATAGAGTAATAAAGGTGAATATAGGGGTGTTATTTAATGGCTGAGGGCTCTAATAATGTTAAAAAGAGTTTTTAGAAAATTGTATTTAGAAGCTCATGAACAGATTTTCTATGCTCTAGCTACAAAAGTATTTCATTTATATATAAGGAAAATAAGAAATACTGCTGAAAATGTACTTAACACAGTCAGGTCTGGAACCAATTAACCACGATGAACAAGGGATTATTGAATATATGCCTGATTGTCAAACGACCAAGAAAAGTAACATGTTGACTCTCTTACAGTGTCCAACCTCAATAATGGCATCAGGCTGGTGGACAGCGAGGCCTTGGCTTGTATCACATCCTTCTGCTTCCCCTCAGCTGCTGCATCAGTTCAGTGTCTTGCTTGGGTACCCTCGGCCCCAGGCATGTTCATTACTGGAGGTAAGCAAAAAATGGTGTGTATGGGATGTGTCTGTGCTTTCCCTTTTCCCAAGGGTGGAGTGGCCATTGGGACTACCAGGAGTTTTTCCCATGTGCCGACAAAAATTGTGCCGATGGACGACTGTATATTTATTTATTTATTATTAGGGCAACATTGAAAAATGTAGCATACAATAATAAAATTAGATTTCAAGAGTAAAGTACGTTACATATTATGTAGTAGGCTGTGGGTAGTATGCGAGTGGTTAGCGCGCAGGCTTCACAGCAAGGAGACCCGAGTTTGAGTCCACCCTCGGCCATCTCTGTGTGGAGTTTGCATGTTCTCCCCGTGCATGCGTGGGTTTTCTCCGGGTACTCCGGTTTCCTCCCACATTCCAAAAACATGCTAGGTTAATTGGCCACTCCAAATTGTCCATAGGTATGAATGTGAGTGTGAATGGTTGTTTGTCTATATGTGCCCTGTGATTGGCTGGCCACCAGTCCAGGGTGGACCCCGCCTCTCGCCCGAAGACAGCTGGGATAGGCTCCAGCACCCCCGTGACCCTCGTGAGGATAAACGGTAGAAAATGAATGAATGAATGAATGAATGAATATATTATGTAGAGCTGTACTGTCCATTGTAAAATCAAAGTTCCGATTGCATGTAAACTTGTTGAATACTATCCATACTATTCCTCTACTTTTCATATCCACATTTGTGATAGGCGTCAGGCCCAGTACACAACCTGTCCTGTGGACACGATCTTACCACAGACCCCAGCATTCATCATGAATGATTTCACTCTCATTTATTGATTGAAGCTCCAGAATATAAAGTATAAGGTTGAGAATAGTAGTGGTATTAAGAATATGCGTGTTTGTATGTACAGTACATCAATGGGCTGCATTGGCACCGTGTATTCGTGCTGTGTAGTGAACCAGTGTGGACCAAATTTTGGTCCCAGTCCACACGTACCTCTGCCTTGGTTTGTGCTTTCCTTTTGATTTGCTTGGCTGATTTCTAACATGCATTCCTGTCTTCAACATGATGGAGCTCATGTGTCTCTGTCAGATTCCCAGGTTGGAGTATTGCGGATATGGAATGTGTCTCGCTCCACTCCTTTGGACAGCATTAAACTCAAGAAGACTGGATTCCATGCTTTACATGTCCTCAACACCCCTCTTGCCAAAAAAGGTGCAGTTTACAAGTTTTGGACCTTGAGAAACAAATCATTATGATCTAAAATGTCTTTGTATTCATTTAGATAAATCTCCATAATCATATTCATAGGTTGGTGTTCTTTTATTGCACATTTTTATGAATGGAGCCACCATTTTTAAATGTCTGTGAAGCTATGAACGTGACAGGCGGATCCAATGTCAGCGTGTTTAATTGTGTTAAAAAGCTGAACTTCCAATAGAATCTAAATGCTCTTGTACCCCCCCCCCCCCCCCCACTTCTGTCTACAGCTCAGAGTTCCTGTTCTCCCAGTAAAAGTCAGCACACGAGCTCGACCAGTGAGGCAGTACCCCCCCCCACCCTTTCACAGAGCCGGTCCTTCTCTTTGCCTCCTGGCCATGCAGTGTGCTGTTTCATGGATGGAGGGGTGGGACTCTATGACATGGGCGCTAAGAAGTGGGACTTCCTCCGTGACTTGGTATCACAATGAAAGAACTTGCATAATACTGTAATACTTTTAGGAGCATAACCTGTGTTTGCCATTGAATGAATGACCCTTGCCCTCTTCCAGGGTCACGTAGAGACCATCTTTGACTGCAAGTTTAAACCTGATGACCCAAACTTGTTGGCCACGGCAAGCTTTGACGGAACCATTAAAATCTGGGACACAAATACTCTTACAGCCGTTTACACCTCCCCTGGCAATGAAGGAGTGGTGTACTCCCTGTCATGGGCCCCAGGTACACCCACGGGCACCCACGGCCATACTGTACATACACATGTACACACACGTTTCAGTGAAAATGCTCTGTGTGTTTTGAAGGGGACTTAAACTGCATCGCAGGGGCAACATCTCGCAATGGAGCTTTCATCTGGGACGTCAGGAAAGGAAAGATCGTCACCCGCTTTAATGAGGTCGTCTGTGGACATTGTCATTCATCCTGGTCGTTGTATTCTCAGGGCATTGAATCGATTGCAACGGGACTATTCAGTCATTTAGCCTCCAAGAAACAAACAAGACACAAGCACCTCGGTTTCAGGTGTGTCCGTGGCCACCGTTACATCTGAATGCTAACTAAATGCTAACTAGGGTTTTCCCACCCAAACGACCGTCGTTGGCTGGTAGAGGCCCGCTCCATTGTATCCTAACGACTATCGTCTTGCGCTACAAGAGCATGTCTGAACATGCCTCTACCTTTTAAAGCATCCTCAGGCTGTCCTACCTAGTCAGACTAGTGTGTGTTCCTCTTAAGCACTCAATATGAACCGAGGAAGCGTTCTCGGATAAGAGACAAAACGTCTTCTAAGACTTGCCATCAACTCAGTGCCCTGAGAGTTTTATTGAGGTTGCCTGATGCGTCATTGCTAGCAAACATGCAGTCAGGTCCGTTTTATTTACCGTCATGTCCGGTCTATAAGCCGCTGCTTTTTTCTTAAAATTTTGAACGCTGCATATTACAATTATGGGGCTGCACGGCGGTCGAGTGGTTAGCGCACAGACCTCACAGCTAGGAGACCAAAGTTCAATCCCACCCTCGGCCATCTCTGTGTGGAGTTTGCATGTTCTCCCCGTGTATGCGTGGGTTTTCTCCGGGTACTCCGGTTTCCTCCCACATTCCAAAAACATGCTAGGTTAATTAGCCACTCCAAATTGTCCATAGGTATGAATGTGAGTGTGAATGGTTGTTTGTCTATGTGTGCCCTGGGATTGGCTGGCCACCAGTCCAGGGTGGACCCCGCCTCTCGCCCGAAGACAGCTGGGATAGGCTCCAGCACCCCCGCAACCCTTGTGACGATAAGCGGTAGAAAATGAATGATTGAAAATATTATAATTATGACCATAGTCTAATCTTGTGACATCTCCTATTCTTCAGAACTACTAATTGTTTAATGTGATGAATACAGTAATGGCGGTAATCACCGGGAGGAGTTGTAACAAATATAGTTGATCATGTGATCAGGGTGACGTAGCAATTTAAGTGACGGTGTATGTCTTCTTCCAGCATGGCAAAAATGGTATATTTTGTATATCGTGGAGTCATAAAGATTCAAAGAGGATTGCAACTTGTAGTGGTGACGGATTCTGGTAAGTTATTGTTTTCAAATGTTTTCAGATACCCTTTTTAAAATGAGTGTTTGTTGATTGTTTTTCTATCTTACCAGCATCATTCGGACCATTGATGGTAAAGTCCTTCATAAGTACAAACACCCGGCGGCAGTTTTTGGCTGTGATTGGAGTCAGAACAACAAGTAAGACCTCAAACTATCAGTTATACGTATTTTCATCGTGATACTGGTTAGTACAGGTAATATTGCACCAATAATGATGATGATGTCATCCTGACAATGGGGGCCTGAAAGCCTATCCAGACTCTCGTGCTGCCACAAGACGGTTACTGCACAGTTACACTACACCAGGGGTGCCCATTACGTCGATCGCGATCGACTGCTCCATTGCAAAGGCATTGTGGGTAGATCGCATGGCATTGAAAAAAAAGTTGACATCTTATTGTAGACTGACAGATGAGGCAAACATAGTTGCGAATGCTTTTTTTTGATTGGCTGGAGAGTCAGTTCACCGTTCCTTTTGCAGGGCGGACTATCTGCGTTCTTGCCCGTCTTATCCTATCATCGCGCCTCGCTCTGTTGGTGGGTGGGGTTAGCTGACCGAAAGACAGACGGAGAGATTGACCGACACCCGTTGGCCATTTGTTCATGACCGACACAGCACGAGTTGTTGCGCTGTTGAGTTGAACGAATGTGACCATGACTGAACGGACTGACTCGAAACGGCTGACCGGGTCTAACGACCAAGTCCCCGAAATGAACGGATCTTTTTACTGAATGAACCGGAATGATCCCGTTCACTGAAGTGAACGGTTTTGCCCACCACTATTTTGCAATACTTAGCGCAGTGACGCGTGCGTCAAAGAAAGGTGTCTTGCATCTTGAGTAGGTGGTAGATCATTTTGACTCGGTTGTGTCCTCTGTCTGTCCTCTGTCTTGTCTGAACTGACTCCCTGCAGAGATATGATTGCCACTGGTTGTGAGGATAAGAATGTTCGTGTGTACTACTTGGCCACCAGTTCAGATCAGCCTCTCAAGGTCTTCACCGGACACCTAGCGAAAGTATTTCACGTGCGCTGGTCTCCACTCAGAGAAGGAATACTCTGTTCTGGATCAGATGATGGGTGAGTTGGAACACAGAAAGGTATCATTTTGGCCACAGTAAAAAAAACCCAAGAACTACCGTGCATGGAATGAAAATATGACAATGTAACATCCAGTATTTTGTACTTCCTGCAATTGTATGAGGTGTTCTATTGTTAAAACAAAAAAAGAAATGTAATGTGTGTTTTTGGACAGTACTGTTCGTATTTGGGATTACACACAAGATGCGTGCATCAATGTGCTGAGTGGTCATACATCTCCAGTCCGAGGCCTCATGTGGAACACAGAGGTTCCATACCTCCTCATTTCCGGTAAACTATGTTTTTATGTATTTTTCTTACTTGGAGCCTTGATGAAAGTGAGATTTGATTGAATGAAATAAGTATTAGTACATTTAAAAATTACAACATTAGATTTAGAACATAACATATTGATGTGAAGTTGTTTTACATTTTTATGATATTTTGTCTTTCTCTTAAAATAAACCAACCACAAATAATCAACTGTACATGTCTTTGTAATGTAAACAATACAACTTCAGTCAAGACTCTAAGATCTAATAATCGGTTGTTGCGGAGGCTCTTGTAACCTCTTGGATGAGTTGTTGCTGCCCTTAGCGGAATTCCGGTTGGCCGGCCACTCCTGGGAAGGTTCACCACTGTACCATGTTTTCGCCATTTGTGGATAATGGCTCTCACAGTGGTTTGCTGGAGTCCCAAAGCTTTAGAAATGGCTTCATGAACTGACCAATGAACTTTCTACTGGGAACAAACAAAACAATTGATGAAATTCCAGTATAGTTGTCGATTCATTGGCTCATGGATTAACCATCGATGAATTGTTGCAGCTCTAATAAATATTTTGTGAATGTCTTTTTTTTCTAGGTTCTTGGGATTATACAATTAGAGTTTGGGACACAAGAGATGGGACTTGCTTGGATACGGTGTATGACCATGGTGCTGATGTCTATGGTAGGACAGTACAGTTGACTGGAGGGTTACTGATTGCATCAGCATGCATGGTTTCGGAAAGGCCTGAAATAGTGATGAGGGTGGCTCGTACTGTCGTTGGTGGTGTGTTGCATTTTTAGCATCCTTAAGCATCATTTGGACTAAAGTGCAGCTTCTTACGTACTTCACTCAACGCTAGGGTCAAAGTTGACACATTATTAAGGTATTAACGCAAATTCAGACTTACATGAGCTACATTTCGCCATCAACTATTTCTCAGTTTAAGTAATTATGCAAAACAATTACCCGCCGGACTGTTTAATGACGGGATAATCATCTCTGTATCCGACTGTGTGTGTGTGTGTAGGTTTAACGTGCCATCAGAGTCGTCCATTCACCATGGCCAGTTGTAGCAGAGACAGTACAGTGAGACTTTGGTCTCTGACTCCCCTCATCTCTCCTCTGCTGCTAAACATCCTCACCAACCAACCCTGGGAGAAGATCATAGGAAACACTGGTATCATTGTCTTTTTCTATTTTTGAAGTGGAACTATTGACGGGGCCACGCTGACAACGTGTCTGTGCAGATACAGCTATGGTTCCTGGCTCTCCACCTCTGCTCTGTGGTAAAGTCTCGAGAGACATCAAACAGGAGCTGGAGAAACTAAACTTTGACACCACAACCAAGAAGCTGCGCTGGTTCTCGGAATGCTTTTCGGTAACTATTTTCTCAATACTATACACAATCTCTGTCCACACAAACATGCGTTCACACGCTGCCATTCACACACGGAAGTAATGGTGGTGCTGCAACCATAGACTTCTTCTTCTTTCCCTTTTGGGCTTTTCCCTTCAGGGGTCGCCACAGCAAACCCAACCCTGCCTTCTGCATCTGTCTCTCTCACAACCACCCTCATGTCCTCCTTGACTACATCCATGAACTTCCTCTTTGGTCTTCCTCTACGCCTCCTACCTGGCAGCATCCTTCTACCAACATATTGACCATCTCTCCTCTGGACATGTCCCAACCATCTCAGTCTGGCCTCATGTTATGTCCATCTCATGTACTCCTTCCTGATCCTATCCATCCTGGTCACTCCCAATGAGAACCTCAGCATCCTCATCTCTGCCACCTCCAGTTCTTCTTTCCTTCCATTTTAGCTGAACTCTTCTATCACACATCACACCTGAAACTATTCTCCATCCGTTCCTCCTGCCTGCCTTCTTCACCTCCGTTTCACAATCTCCATTGTTCTGAACTGTTGACCCCAAGTACTTAAAATTCTCCACCTTCTGTATCTCTTCTCCCTGTAACCTCACTCTTCCACTTGGATCCCTCTCATTCCCACACATATACTCCGTCTTGCTGCGGCTAATCTTCAATCTTCTTCAATCCTCTCCTTTCCAGGGCAAACCTCCACTCTTCTAGCATCTCCTCCACCCGTTCCTTCTTCTCACTACAAATCCCAATGTCGTCTGCAAACATCATAGTCCATGGGGATTCTTGTCTAAGCTCATCTGTCAGCCTGTCATCACCACAAGGCCATCATTTTAGCCAATCAGATGAGTCAATGATGCCATTTTTGTAGGCGGCACAGGAACAAACATGGCAAGAATAGCTACTTTTAAGCACTTTGGCCTTTTTTCTACCTTTGTCAACAAACTGTTTACATGCTTGGATGAAGCTGTTATAACTCAACTATATATTATTATTGAACTATATATTTGTCACTATTTTGATGACCGGGTGGTTATTAATGCACGACCATATCAGCTGTGGTTGCTTTTTCAGGCTTCTGGTTGGACAAAATATACATGAATGTGTTTTTATGTGGACAAAAATCTGCGGAGGGACATTTTTGTCAACACCAAATAAGGGGAAATGTGCATTTTTGGTAATCAATGTTCACATGGACATAGCCATGGAGTTTATACTGTGATGTAACACCTAAACATATATATCTATTTTTCTACGTGAATGCCCATATTTATAGTTTCATTCTAACAGCCCCCAGGGGGCAGCAGCAACCTGTGGGACCTGGTATCTGTCATTATGGGGCAGGACGACTCACTGCTCCCGGGCAGCTACAGCAGGGGTGTGATGCACATGAAGCACCTGCTGAAGTTCAAAACAGTAAGCTACTCTTTCTACCATCAGTCCGTCAAAAGTTGCATTGTTATGTACCAAATGATCGCTATCAGCTAAAGCTAATTCATGTGTGATAAATCAATATACGGCATGAAGTGTTTTGTAGTGTAAACGTGTATGCAATGGAGATGAGTAACACGTGTTTTTATCTTGTCAATGTAGATGTATGCCTTTTTTGTGTGTGCTCCTTCAGTCTGAAGCACAGGAACTGACCATCATCAAGATGTCTAAATTTGGGGGTGGTATCGGTGCGCCCAGTAAAGAAGAGCGCCTCAAAGAAGCAGCAGATATTCATCTGAGGCTGGGACAGATTCAGCGATACTGTGAATTAATGGTGGAGCTTGGGCAGGTGTGCTGCATGTTTGTGTTTTTCGTTTGAGCGCTAGTCACGTGCGTGCTAACATACCACTCTCTTCAATATAGCAAATAATTACTTTGTGGGTATTAAACTACAGTATTTGTCTCTCCGGCAGTGGGAGAAGGCCTTAGCTGTAGCACCAGGAGTATCCATGAAGTATTGGAAGAAACTGATGCAAAGGTAGGTTTTATCAACGATGCAGAAACTGTCAGATTCATGAAGCTAAAGATGAAAATACGATTCAGGAAATGGAGATATTGTAAGGTGGATGCAAGAATAGTAAAGAAACAATGGCAGAATGGAAAACAACAAGTCGTCATATGACATCCTTAGACGGAGAAGTCGAAATGTGTATAATATGCACATATTAAATTAGATTACACAAAACGTCGCACGGTGGGGGAGTGGTTCACATGTAGGCCAAACATTCAGGAGACTTGGGTCCGATAATCCGCTTGGACATCTCTGTAAGGAGTTGTATGTCCCTCCCCCTTGCTTGCGTGGCTTTTCTCCGGGTACTCCGGTTTCCTCCCACATTCCAAAAACATGCTAGGTTAATTAGCCACTCCAAATTGTCCATAGGTATGAATGTGAGTGTGAATGGTTGTTTGTCTATATGTGCCCTGGGATTGGCTGGCCACCAGTCCAGGGTGTACCCCGCCTCTCGCCCCAAGACAGCTGGGATAGGCTCCAGCATACATGTGACCCTAGTGAAGATAGGCGAATAGAAAGTGGTTGGATGGATTAGGTGAAACAGTTTTATAGCGCAGACCAGCGGACATATTTCTTTGGTTTTCATGATGATTTCCTGATCTCCACCTACACCACTGGATGATGTTATGCATTGAAGTAATGCGTATTGCCCAACACCTGACAACATATTGTATCTCCCACTGTGCAGGAGAGCTGACCAGCTGATGGCGGAGGATAACGATGATGCAATCCCATACTGCATTGCCACAGCAGACGTAAAGAAACTTGTGAGCTTCTTCACTGGCAGAGGACAACTGCTTGAGGCCTTACTCATTGCACAGGTACAGTAGGGAATCATGGAGGGAATCATGTAGGGAATCATGTAGGGAATCATGTAGGGAATCATGTAGGGAATCATGTAGGGACTTATGTAGGGAATCATGGAGGGAATCATGTAGGGAATCATGTAGGGAATCATGTAGGGAATCATGGAGGGAATCATGTAGGGAATCATGTAGGGAATCATGTAGGGAATCATGTAGGGACTTATGTAGGGAATCATGGAGGGAATCATGTAGGGAATCATGTAGGGAATCATGTAGGGAATCATGTAGGGAATCATGGAGGGAATCATGTAGGGAATCATGGAGGGAATCATGGAGGGAATCATGTAGGGAATCATGTAGGGAATCATGGAGGGAATCATGGAGGGAATCATGTAGGGAATCATGTAGGGAATCATGGAGGGAATCATGTAGGGAATCATGTAGGGACTTATGTAGGGAATCATGGAGGGAATCATGTAGGGAATCATGTAGGGAATCATGTAGGGAATCATGGAGGGAATCATGTAGGGAATCATGTAGGGAATCATGTAGGGAATCATGTAGGGAATCATGTAGGGAATCATGTAGGGAATCATGTAGGGACTTATGTAGGGAATCATGGAGGGAATCATGTAGGGAATCATGTAGGGAATCATGTAGGGAATCATGTAGGGAATCATGGAGGGAATCATGTAGGGAATCATGTAGGGAATCATGGAGGGAATCATGTAGGGAATCATGTAGGGAATCATGGAGGGAATCATGGAGGGAATCATGTAGGGAATCATGGAGGGAATCATGTAGGGAATCATGTAGGGAATCATGTAGGGAATCATGTAGGGAATCATGGAGGGAATCATGTAGGGAATCATGGAGGGAATCATGTAGGGAATCATGTAGGGAATCATGGAGGGAATCATGTAGGGAATCATGTAGGGAATCATGTAGGGAATCATGTAGGGAATCATGGAGGGAATCATGTAGGGAATCATGGAGGGAATCATGTAGGGAATCATGGAGGGAATCATGGAGGGAATCATGTAGGGAATCATGTAGGGAATCATGTAGGGAATCATGTAGGGAATCATGGAGGGAATCATGTAGGGAATCATGTAGGGAATCATGTAGGGAATCATGTAGGGAATCATGTAGGGAATCATGGAGGGAATCATGGAGGGAATCATGTAGGGAATCATGTAGGGAATCATGGAGGGAATCATGTAGGGAATCATGTAGGGAATCATGGAGGGAATCATGGAGGGACTTATGTAGGGAATCATGGAGGGAATCATGTAGGGAATCATGTAGGGAATCATGGAGGGAATCATGTAGGGAATCATGGAGGGAATCATGGAGGGAATCATGTAGGGAATCATGTAGGGAATCATGTAGGGAATCATGTAGGGAATCATGTAGGGAATCATGTAGGGAATCATGTAGGGAATCATGTAGGGAATCATGTAGGGAATCATGGAGGGAATCATGGAGGGAATCATGTAGGGAATCATGTAGGGAATCATGTAGGGAATCATGGAGGGAATCATGTAGGGAATCATGTAGGGAATCATGGAGGGAATCATGTAGGGAATCATGTAGGGAATCATGTAGGGAATCATGTAGGGAATCATGGAGGGAATCATGTAGGGAATCATGTAGGGAATCATGTAGGGAATCATGGAGGGAATCATGGAGGGAATCATGGAGGGAATCATGTAGGGAATCATGTAGGGAATCATGGAGGGAATCATGTAGGGAATCATGTAGGGAATCATGGAGGGAATCATGGAGGGAATCATGTAGGGAATCATGGAGGGAATCATGTAGGGAATCATGTAGGGAATCATGTAGGGAATCATGGAGGGAATCATGGAGGGAATCATGGAGGGAATCATGGAGGGAATCATGTAGGGAATCATGTAGGGAATCATGTAGGGAATCATGTAGGGAATCATGGAGGGAATCATGTAGGGAATCATGTAGGGAATCATGGAGGGAATCATGTAGGGAATCATGGAGGGAATCATGTAGGGAATCATGTAGGGAATCATGGAGGGAATCATGTAGGGAATCATGTAGGGAATCATGGAGGGAATCATGTAGGGAATCATGTAGGGAATCATGGAGGGAATCATGTAGGGAATCATGTAGGGAATCATGTAGGGAATCATGTAGGGAATCATGGAGGGAATCATGTAGGGAATCATGTAGGGAATCATGTAGGGAATCATGTAGGGACTTATGTAGGGAATCATGGAGGGAATCATGTAGGGAATCATGTAGGGAATCATGTAGGGAATCATGTAGGGAATCATGGAGGGAATCATGTAGGGAATCATGGAGGGAATCATGGAGGGAATCATGTAGGGAATCATGTAGGGAATCATGGAGGGAATCATGGAGGGAATCATGTAGGGAATCATGTAGGGAATCATGGAGGGAATCATGTAGGGAATCATGTAGGGACTTATGTAGGGAATCATGGAGGGAATCATGTAGGGAATCATGTAGGGAATCATGTAGGGAATCATGGAGGGAATCATGTAGGGAATCATGTAGGGAATCATGTAGGGAATCATGTAGGGAATCATGTAGGGAATCATGTAGGGAATCATGTAGGGACTTATGTAGGGAATCATGGAGGGAATCATGTAGGGAATCATGTAGGGAATCATGTAGGGAATCATGTAGGGAATCATGGAGGGAATCATGTAGGGAATCATGTAGGGAATCATGGAGGGAATCATGTAGGGAATCATGTAGGGAATCATGGAGGGAATCATGGAGGGAATCATGTAGGGAATCATGGAGGGAATCATGTAGGGAATCATGTAGGGAATCATGTAGGGAATCATGTAGGGAATCATGGAGGGAATCATGTAGGGAATCATGGAGGGAATCATGTAGGGAATCATGTAGGGAATCATGGAGGGAATCATGTAGGGAATCATGTAGGGAATCATGTAGGGAATCATGTAGGGAATCATGGAGGGAATCATGTAGGGAATCATGGAGGGAATCATGTAGGGAATCATGTAGGGAATCATGGAGGGAATCATGTAGGGAATCATGTAGGGAATCATGTAGGGAATCATGTAGGGAATCATGGAGGGAATCATGTAGGGAATCATGTAGGGAATCATGTAGGGAATCATGTAGGGAATCATGTAGGGAATCATGGAGGGAATCATGGAGGGAATCATGTAGGGAATCATGTAGGGAATCATGGAGGGAATCATGTAGGGAATCATGTAGGGAATCATGGAGGGAATCATGGAGGGACTTATGTAGGGAATCATGGAGGGAATCATGTAGGGAATCATGTAGGGAATCATGGAGGGAATCATGTAGGGAATCATGGAGGGAATCATGGAGGGAATCATGTAGGGAATCATGTAGGGAATCATGTAGGGAATCATGTAGGGAATCATGTAGGGAATCATGTAGGGAATCATGTAGGGAATCATGTAGGGAATCATGTAGGGAATCATGGAGGGAATCATGGAGGGAATCATGTAGGGAATCATGTAGGGAATCATGTAGGGAATCATGGAGGGAATCATGTAGGGAATCATGTAGGGAATCATGGAGGGAATCATGTAGGGAATCATGTAGGGAATCATGTAGGGAATCATGTAGGGAATCATGGAGGGAATCATGTAGGGAATCATGTAGGGAATCATGTAGGGAATCATGGAGGGAATCATGGAGGGAATCATGGAGGGAATCATGTAGGGAATCATGTAGGGAATCATGGAGGGAATCATGTAGGGAATCATGTAGGGAATCATGGAGGGAATCATGGAGGGAATCATGTAGGGAATCATGGAGGGAATCATGTAGGGAATCATGTAGGGAATCATGTAGGGAATCATGGAGGGAATCATGGAGGGAATCATGGAGGGAATCATGGAGGGAATCATGTAGGGAATCATGTAGGGAATCATGTAGGGAATCATGTAGGGAATCATGGAGGGAATCATGTAGGGAATCATGTAGGGAATCATGGAGGGAATCATGTAGGGAATCATGGAGGGAATCATGTAGGGAATCATGTAGGGAATCATGGAGGGAATCATGTAGGGAATCATGTAGGGAATCATGGAGGGAATCATGTAGGGAATCATGTAGGGAATCATGGAGGGAATCATGTAGGGAATCATGTAGGGAATCATGTAGGGAATCATGTAGGGAATCATGGAGGGAATCATGTAGGGAATCATGGAGGGAATCATGTAGGGAATCATGGAGGGAATCATGGAGGGAATCATGGAGGGAATCATGGAGGGAATCATGTAGGGAATCATGTAGGGAATCATGTAGGGAATCATGTAGGGAATCATGTAGGGAATCATGGAGGGAATCATGGAGGGAATCATGGAGGGAATCATGGAGGGAATCATGTAGGGAATCATGGAGGGAATCATGTAGGGAATCATGTAGGGAATCATGTAGGGAATCATGGAGGGAATCATGTAGGGAATCATGTAGGGAATCATGGAGGGAATCATGGAGGGAATCATGTAGGGACTTATGTAGGGAATCATGTAGGGAATCATGTAGGGAATCATGAGTGATTGATTAGTGGATCTCTCTGCATGGAGGAAGGACGACTTTAAAGAGAATGCTTCATTTGAAAAGCATGGGGGTCACTAGAGCTGCACCCATCCACCTTTTTTCACTTACGATCTGATTCTGATTCTGATTCTGATCCCTGTATGTGGTATGCAGATACTATCCCAATGCCAGAGTACAGTTTGCTTTAATAGTATTGTCATTTGTGTCCTCTCTCTTTTGTCAAATATGATTTGTATGAACGTATGTCCCAAAATGTATGTCCCAAAAGTAAAAGCATAAGATCAGAAAAGGAAGTCAGTCAACAGGACATTTCAAATATTTCCACACAAGAACGTCGAGGTGTAATTGGTTGCACAAAGGCCAAGCCAAGATGGGCAGAGAAGGATTCATCAAGCCAGGTGAAACCAATCCTGGATCAGTTCCTTAATTAGGGTCTCTCTATTTTTCAATAGAGGTGTGAATTCGAGTCACCAAACATGGACTCAATTCCGAATCACAATTTGAATGGCTTTAGCCACACCCTGACACCATCATCAAAGACTTGCAACGCA
Organism: Doryrhamphus excisus; assembly: GCF_030265055.1. Taxonomy (NCBI): domain Eukaryota; kingdom Metazoa; phylum Chordata; class Actinopteri; order Syngnathiformes; family Syngnathidae; genus Doryrhamphus; species Doryrhamphus excisus. The sequence goes on along the minus strand of NC_080466.1, from coordinate 445,244 downwards.
ACTTGGACTTGGACATCAATGAATATTTGAGTGTGTCAAAGTATCTAACTAACCACTGACCACTGACCACTGACCAGTTCCAGCACGACAATGAATGTTCCCAAGGAACATCTATTAACGTCCAATCAGGGTGAAGAACAAACAGGGGTGTTACTTTCGTTTCTATGAGATTGTCTTGCCAGAGGAGCGCTAGAAAGTCATTCACGTGCTCACAAAGTTCATTCATTCATTTTCTACCGCTTATCCTCACGAGGGTCGCGGGGGTGCTGGAGCCTATCCCAGCTCTCTCGGGCGAGAGGCGGGGTCCACCCTGGACTGGTGGCCAGCCAATCCCAGGGCACATATAGACAAACAACCATTCACACTCACATTCATACCTATGGACAATTTGGAGTGGCTAATTAACCTAGCATGTTTTTGGAATGTGGGAGGAAACCGGAGTACCCGGAGAAAACATGCAAACTCCACACAGAGATGGTCGAGGGTGGAATTGAACTCAGGTCTCCTCGGTGTGAGGCCTATGTGCTAACCACTTTTCCCCCATGCGGCCTGCTCAGAAAGTTGATGAGGTGAAATGATCTTCACAAGTTTATTTATTGTTGCTATGGTTTAAATCCTGAATGTTTTTCTGTGTCTTAAGTGGCCTTTCTGGAATGATAGTGGAACATCCGTGGTCTAGCAGGTGGAATGACCCATGCAGAGCCTGCAATAACACGCATCTGCAACATGGAAGGGTTAATCACGCAACAGTGCCAAGCCATAGCAAGGGAATGTCAAATAGCACAGGGATGCAATGTGAACACTCCGTCATGTAGTCGCATTTGAATTTGGTCCAGTGTGTGGATGCTTAGGCACACTGTATGAGGTGGAAATAGGAAGGCTTAAAACTCATCTTTATTTGGGCACGCCCACAATAAGCAGATACACAAAGGCACTAAAGAAATACTACATGTAATGACAACTTACATCACATCACATGTCATATGTACAATATTTACAAAGCCACAATGCCATCATTTCTACTAATTTGTTGGTGTGTTCTTGGTTTTGTCCTCCTTAGGATACAATGTATGTTGAATAATTGTGCTTTATTGAAAGAATTGTATCATGGAAAAAAGTCTTGTGGACATTTTTATTACAGGGCGCATGCGAGGGGAACATCCGGCCACCTCAAACTTCAGCAATCAACCACGCAACGAATGATGTGGATAACAGACAACAGTATCAAAGGTAAAGTACAAAACACGCCAACATTTAGGAATGAGATAACTGAGTCTATTCACCGTGATAAACCTCACTGTATTATAGTCATAGCCTGTATAGTTTTATTTACATAGATCTGTCCATACTAATGTACTTATAAAAATTGCACTTCTGGTTGGATGCTAACTGCATTTTGTTGCCCTGTACCAGCGACATGAGCAATAACAATAAAGTTGAATCTAATCTAATCTAATCTAATCTAATCTAATCTAATAAACGAGGGATTCGTGTGCATACACTATGGTAGCTATAGCTGGGTTTTAGAGAGATGGGGGGGGGGGGGGGGGAAATAAGCGTATTTGTAACTAGAGGTCATGTAAAATCAGAGCAAAAGTACTTTTTACACATATAACACCATAAACAATTGACAGTTTTCACGTTTGCAATGGAACTGTGTGTCATGGCGTGTACACTAAAATTTCCCTTCAATGCAACAGGCGAGATGTTTTTTTACTTCCTGGTTGCGGAGGAGCTAGGAAAGATGCCCGTGCTCTTAGAAAATGCACTTCTGCCACCTTGTGGCCGTTTTTTGGCTTAAACCGGCACCAAATGTGTTCTCATCTATTGTCGAGTTGCATCATCACCACTTTGTGCCTCTGAGTGAGCATTTGGGTGGAAAAAACGTACAATTCAGTAATCTTTGGTAGCGAATGAGTTAAGGGGATGGGAACATTTTCTACTTCATACAAATCTGTGGTCTTAATGTTCTGTCTAGAAAAGTAAGGATGTTTTTTTACCCAGCCTTCTTCATAATGTATGTGGACAACTGGCTGAGTGGTATTTCCAAGATGGCTGCTCTGTCCTGGCTGCATGCTGCCACCTCGCAGTGGACAATGTCAAGGTAGAAGCGCGTGGCGTGTGCATGTGACCATCATAATGTATGTATGGATAGTGCATGACCCGCTGTTAAAATGAATGAGTGGATTTGCTGACCTCAGCATAATAAATCTTACCAGCCCACGTGTATCACTTGTACACAGAAGGCAGTACACGTGTTCATATTTCTGCAAATAATGCAATATTTTCATGGGACAACACTAAAGAAATTACACTTTGATACAAAGTAGTCAGTGTACAGCTTAGATACATTACCGTCCCCTCAAAATAATGTTGTGTCATGAAATTGTGTTTAGTGAATATTTAGAGTGGATAGTGGATCATTTTCCACATTTTCTGGAATTGACTAGAACAGGGGTCAGCAACCCGCGGCTCCAGAGCCGCATGTGGCTCTCCAGTCTCTTTGTTGCGGCTCCCTTTGCAATGCTTGAATATTTTTTAAGCACCCGAGTGGTGAAAATGCACGTCTTTGTTATGAGTTTACAAAAATCCAACTTTGTGTGAGACCATGAATGCATCCTGACTGAGTTCTGACTGGTGACTGAATGAGCAGACAGGATGCTATCCAGTTCTCTCTGACAGGTTAACATGAAGGGAAATGAGTAATACTTTGAGTTATTTGAGTTATTAATTATTATTAATGAGTTATTTGACGATTCTAAAAAATAAATTAGAGCTCATTTAAAAAAAAAAGTTTATCTCCAGTACTAGCAAGAGTACTCCAACTCGTCTTTTTTTTTTTCCCTCCAATGTTGTTTTAAACATACAACGTTTTGCGGCTCCAGGCTATTTTTCTTTAGTGGGCAAGTGGGTGAAATGGCTCTTTTCATAGTAAAGGTTGCCGACCCCTGGACTAGAACATGACGGGTTGCCTCTTGAATCCTCTTTCAGGCCTCCATGATGATATCATGCACTGCCTTGCACTCCTCTATCGAGGCTCTATGGTAGTCGGTATGGTATGGTTATTTTGTATATTTACTTCCGAATGCGTAACAAGTTCCAAGAAGGAACACCATTTGTGTAACTGTGGTCAAGCTCTGTGGGCAAGAAAAGGGCCAAAGTAGTCCAAAACTTCGAGATTGGTGCCTGGAGTTCCTTTCATTTCATCCACACAGGAAAACCCCCAAAAAACGTAAAGTTGTGAAACTGTATCAAAGTATAGTTTCTTTAGTGTTGTCCCTTGAAAAAGTATTATCAAATATTAGCAGAATTGAAAGGGGTGTGGTCACTTTATGTATGATACCGTATGTATGAATGATTAACAATAAAAGCTATTTGCACAGTTGTGCATACATAGCAACTAGGAAAATATTTGATTGACTTGAAGTGTCCCAAAATGAGCTTGTGCTGGTTTAAGTCAATATGTCATATGTTCTTAGTGGGGCGTGACGCCTGTGGGGGGGCTGCTGTTCCTGAAGGAAGACTTTCTGTGAGACTTCAAAAGTTTCTGTGTGTGTGTGTGTGTGTGTGTGTGTGTGTGTTATTGTTTTAGCTCGCCATGTCTAGTCTGATCAGAGGTAACGAGCTGGAGCTGGCTGCATGTATGGGTGTAGTTCTTGGAGAGGCAGTGGAGCAGAGCACAGCCTACTGCCTTGAGCTGCTGGCCAGGAAGTACATGACCCCGCCGACATGGTAAGTCTGCTTCCAGGATGAATAAACGTGTATTGATGAGTACTAGTATCTTCCAACTGATGTATGATCTGCCAATGGTGTGATGAATCGCTCCAATGTTGGTTGGTCCCAGCACTTCCTCTCATGATATGAAATATGTGATGAACGTCACGTATGTTTGACATGGCTGACTGATCTTTGCTGTGTCCATATAGGGAGCTCTCAGCTGACATACTTGGAATGATTCCTGAGAACCATGTTTTACTTGCGAAGGTGTGTGCATATTTCACAGGAAGTGCTTCAGAAATCACCCAATTACGTGAAAGGGTGAGTGGCCCAACATTCAATGTCAATAATCACTGAATAAAGCTAACCTTTGCTACCATTGTTTGTCATTTCAGTGCTGCCTTCCCTCGCTAGAGGAGTGTAAAGCTTTGGCAGAGGAAGCCATGTGTGACGGAGATCTGTTTTCCGCTGTTAAATTTCACCTGCTGACCTCTGAACCTGAAAACGCCCTGAAGATAGGGATCGATCATGTCAAAGGTATTGACAGCTGAGTGGATGTATTCCGTATATCATATGCTCCTCCGTCAGCCAACAATATAAACTAAAAAAACAAAAAAAAAAAAGCAAACAAAAAAACCAATATAAACTCAAATCATTGATGAGCTCAAATGTTCCTTGGCCGATACAGTGGAACTTTGGTTAGCGTACGCCCCGGTTAGTGTGTTTATCACTTGATGTTGTAAATTCACTCTCAGCAAAACAGGAAAGGGTTGACCGTGTTTATCTTGCTGATTGAGTAAGTTGATCCAACTTACTTAAGATTTGTATGATCAATACACAATGGCTACATTCATCCACTTCATTACTTCTGAAGCTGCACTCTATGCATCATGGGAACTGTAGTTTTATATATAATGAGTTGTGGTCTCCTATAGAGCAGCTACACACAATAACCCGCACAGAAACATTTAGCAGAATCTATTCTATTCCACTTGTTTTTTTTCATTTGTGCTTCCTGCCAAAACGGTCTGTTTTAATGTATTCCACTCATGCCCGCCTCCGGGCATGTCCACTCCGCTGTGATTGGTCACACGCCCAAAGTGCTTCCTAACTATGAACCACATAAGGAAGTCGGCCCCCTGTGACATCACAAAGGAACGGTTTTCCCACGCCTTCTCAAACTGAGCGTTTTGAGCCATCCCAAACGTCCAAATACACAAACCTCATTATCTGAGAATTTGGCATGGTTTAACGCGTGAATGAACATTCTAACTGCATGCAGAGGTCAGAAAAGAAACACGTTCCCTTTAAGGCAAATATGGATTTGGTTAGAGTACGTTACGGTTAGTTGAACCTTTTTGAACGGATTCTCAATGCTAACCAAGGTTCCACTATATACTGTGGATTTGGATGTCTGTGCCTTTAAATGCCACAAGTGCAAGATAAAAAGATGAAGCTATTTTATTTTTTATTTTGATCGGAGGAGAGAAATTAAATAAGATGCGCATTAAATGCACATTAAAAGTGCATTAAAATACTCCTGCTCACTTGAAGACATTTTTTTCCGGTCTCATTCCCATCAGAGCAGCTGAGTGGATCTGATTGGATCGTGGACAGTGTTCATCCAATCCTTGACTTGCTGAGTTATATTAGAAGTGACCGCCTCCTGATGGCCAAATTCACAGAGTAAGCCTTTTAGTTCTGAATATATTCATTGTTATTTCTATACATGGTTACGTTCCACACATTCTCTATGTCTTCCTGTGTGTGTGTGTGTGTGTGTGTGTGTGTGTGTGTGTGTGTAGAGCTCGCAGTGAGCTGTTGATCCTGTGTGGTTACATCGGAGGTCTGCTGGCCATACGGAGACAGTACACCAGCATCGTACCTGCGCTCTATGAATACACCAGGTAGAAACATCTCCAGGTTCATTGGATTTAGTCACTTTATTAGGACGTAGCAGCAACAGGAATCAGATATGGTATTATATCAAGTATTTCCAAATGAAGCAGGTGGGGCAGACCCTCACTTGTCATGATGAAAAATGACAAAAATAATTCGGGTGTATTCAGGCGTTGGGTGCCTAAAGTACCCTTTATAAGAGTTATCCATATAAGAGAAAGATTTGTATATATTTGATGTTACCATTATTATTATTTTTTAATGATCACAGGGCTGATATAAAAATACAACAAAGCTCGTTGAGATCGAAATAATTGTGTTATTTTAATCCAAATCTAAATAAGCCGTAAAGACAATTACCCCATCCGACAGCAGTAAGATTTCATTCTAATAATATGATGATGATAATAATAATAATCATAATTACAGCATGTCTGGTCTGCACATACTCTGCCACTCTCTGTTACACAGTCAGTTGCTAAAGCGGAGAGAAGTGAGTCTTCCTCTGAAGATTGAGCAGCTGTCGACGGAGCTGGATGCCTGGCAGGCATGCACTCAAAGTAATGGCAAGTAGGTTAACACACTCTCACACACACACACACACACACGCACACACACACACACACACACACACACACGTACACACACTCGTCACGTCATGAGGCGAAGGAGTATATCTTCTGCTGCAAATAAAAAGTCCCATTCATTCCAAAATAAATGACAGGCTGTCAAGGTGTATTGACATCCCACTACACCCTGAGTTGATTATCAACAAGATGGACTTGGGGTCGAGGGTGATGGTTACAGACATGCTACCAACACTGTTGGAAGATAACAAGAGAAACAGAAATGCATTATGGGAAGAAGTTCAAATATATATATTTTTATTTTAAACTCACATTGGTGCTTGTCTCGTATATTTCTTAGCTATCTGTTGAGTGTTAAGCTACTGCGTGAGCATGTTGGCCTTCTATCTAAGATGACACGGTGACTATGACTGTTATATAGAGTAACGACCTCCTGCGTTTTCCCGTAGGTTGATCATTTTGTTGAGTTTTCTCATCGCTCATGATTGGCTCTTGTTAAATAAAGATCTACCTGGTGCTCACAAACTGGTGTACTGCAGAATATGATCACTTATGTCATGGACGTGTGTGGCTTATAGTCTGGTTTCTCTCTAAATTTAGTGTGTGCCGCTTAAACAGCGGTACGTTTTGTGTTTTTTTCATCTTGGTTTGTTGTATTTGTCGTATGTCGTATTTGGATGTTTTTGTCCTCAATCTACCCTTGTTTCTAGTGGTGCACACGAACACAGTACAACAGTACTGCAACAGTACAATGCTGTATTGTTTTACCATCCATGACGGTCTGCCTTCTTCATAGCCCGCCATCAGAGAGTCAAAAAGAAACCTTCCAATGCCTCGGGAGGAGAATCCTGCCTGTCAGCACAGGTAATAACAGTCCCTAAACTAAAGTCTCAAAAGGTCGACTAAAGTCAAACAAGCCTCTTGTCTCTTTGTCCATTATTAGTCTTGTGTGGTGCTGATTATGTAACAGGTTCCAATCTGCCGAGCCACTCCGATGTGCAGCTTTCCTGTTTCACTGGTCACAGAATACAGGTGTGTGTTTGTGTTGGTTCTTATCAACTTATCTCCCAATAGAGTCGTACATTTATGACACAAAATGTCTGAAATGTACAACATAAAAGCCATAATCTTATGACAACAAAGTCACAAATTTCAGACAAAAATAGTCATAATATTACAAGAATAAAGTCGTGAATTTGCATCCATCCATTTTCTATACTGCTTATCCTCACTACAGTCGTGGATGTGCAGGAGCCTATCCTAGATGACTTCGGGCGAGAGGCGGGGTACACCCTGGACTGGTCGCCAGCCAATCGCAGGGCACATATAGACAAACAATTTGGAAAAAAAGGCATACATTTACAAGAAGAAAATTGGAATATTACAAGAATAAAGTTGTAAATTTAGGAGTAAACAGTCATAAATGTACGAGAAAAAATGTTGCCTATTACGACAATAAAGTCATAATATAATAAGAATAAAATTGTAAATGTACAAGGAAAAAAGTTATAAATGTATGACTTTTTTTAGATTTTGTAGTTCGTCCACTAAGTCTTGAAAAGAGAGGTATTATTACAGGACTATTTTTCGTATACGGTATAACAATTTTGGCAATGTGGCAATGGCCACATTCAGAATAACAATAATAATCTGAGATTTTGAAAATAAAGTCACAAATTTACAAGAAAAAAGTCATACATTTATGATAAAATGTTGTAATATTACAAGAATAAGGTAAATTGATGGGTACATTTTTGGTCACTCTGCTAGTTTAGTAGGTGCAATGTTTGTTCGGATAATCAAGACATATTTTTGGCAATATTTTTTCTGGTTATTCCCTGTATTGACGCAGATGTGTTGAAGTGTAACTGTACGGTGCTCTTTTCCATCCAGGGTCCTGTATTTCTACTTGAAGATGGCAAATCAGCCATTTCCCTGAATGATGCTTTAATGTGGGCAAAAGTCAACCCCTTTTCACCGCTCGGAACAGGAGTTCGCATCAACCCCTTCTAACACGCGCTGCACCTACGCAACACGTAAAAGTGTTACCGCTGGCAAAATATGACTGAGCCAACGAATGTGAAACCCTTTCATGTATTTGGGATTCTATAAAGATGACATTTTTTAAGTTCCTGTTTTTTAGTCGCTGTGTCAGAACCATCACTTATTTTTTGAAGGGAATACGCAATATGTTTGTCTCTAAATGACAGTATTCACACGATTTTAAAAGAATGATTTTCGAAAGAATATTGAAATAAATGTATCATTTCATGGTCTGTGTTGTTCAGTCACAGTCGAATGAAAGCAGCACAATAACATTGGTACGAGTTTGCACGGTTGAAAAGAGGGCGCTACCAGACGTCTTTTTGGATGTCAAAATGACAAAACATGTTACATAAATAATGTCATATTTAAGCGGTCTCATGTTACAATAAGGTTGAAGTGCCGAAAAACTGCAATCTGAGGCGGGATGTCGAACACGGGAGCGAACTTTATTCTTTTACAGAACGTCAACTCACACTCTTCACTCTGTAAGACAAAACAACACACCGGAGACAACAGCAGAGCCCCCTTCCCTCAGGCTCCCCCCTCCGGGTGGCAACTGCTCCCCCATCAATAGTGGAGGGTTCAATTATGTACCAGCAGCCGAGCACTAAAAGGTATACAAAAATACAGTAACTAATGAGGACTGGCTCGTAAGTTCGTTCCTCATCAATAAATACATTTGGGCACCTTACTATATAATAATAATAATAATAATAACAACAATAATAATAATAATAATAATAATAATAATAATAATAATAATAATAATAATAATAATAATAATAATAATGCTAGGTTAATTAGCCACTCCAAATTGTCCATAGGTATGAATGTGAGTGTGAATGGTTGTTTGTCTATATGTGCCCCGTGATTGGCTGGCCACCAGTCCAGGGTGTACACCGCCTCTCGCCCAAAGACAGCTGGGATAGGCTCCAGCACCCCCAGCACAACCCTTGTGAGGAAAAGCGGTAGAAAATGAATGAATGAATGAATATATAACACATAAAAACAATAAATGTACTTTTACCTTCAACACCTGATTGTGGCACCAAGATCAACACTTTCTGTTTTATTATGAATAATAAGTTTCGCTTTACTTTTGATCACGGCTGCAAAATAAGCCAAGATGGCGCTAGAGACGACAGAATACGGGCTACTGAGGTTTTACTGTACTTTAAAATTTGTTATAGTTTCTGTTTACTTTCCCCCAACAAGTAATTGATATAGTAACAGAATCGTTGCCAGGATAAGTATTTATGGGGAAAAAAGTTAAATATGTAAAAGATTTGGCATTTAGCTTCTCAGCAGCGTGTGCCATTGACAGATGGTTCATGAGATTCTCTACCAAAACGTTAGGGGGCAGTGTTTCCCCGAGAGTGACAAAGCACAGCTCTGCTTGATGAGTGGTTTGGGTTAGCTTCCTGTCTAGTAGTAGTAGTAGTAGTAGTAGTAGTAGTAGTAGTAGTAGTAGTAGTAGTAGTAGTAGTAGTAGTAGTAGTAGTAGTAGTAGTAGTAGTAGTAGTAGTAGTAGTAGTAGTAGTAGTAGTAGTAGTAGTAGTAGTAGTAGTAGTAGTAGTAGTAGTAGTAGTGGTGAAGGATGCCGACCGCAGCCACAATTGAAACAGATATCGGTGGGAAACGTGGCTCTGGTAAACAGAAATGACACATTCAATCCACCCCATAGGTTTTTTTAATTTATGTAAAAAATTATCCAGCTCTTAAATAATAACTCTGACAGCTCTTAAGAATAACCTTGTTAATTACAGAATCTACACGATGTCAACATTCGGCATCTTTTGTTTGCATGGTTAGCATTTTGTGTTAAAATAGCTGCTATCGTCGCGTCTTAAAGCCTTTATTAGCATAATTACTTGTATTTACACGATTGAGTAATGTTCAGGCAAATTGGTGCAGTAGAATCAAAAGATTGGAGGGATTCTGCATGTTGTCCTGAATCAGCGGCTGCTCCCAGGTGGAGTCCACGAGCCAAGACTCAAGCAGACATGGGTTCGTAGGTGTGGAAGTGGATCCCTTTGGCGCATGTTATCTTCATGACGGCACCATTTAGACTGGTGTCCGTGATCAACCTCATCATGCCTTCAGCTATGGATGACGGCCTGGATGGACAGTTGAGGGACAATTGGAGACGTCAAACACCCATGTGACAAATAAGGGCATCCAACTAGCATGTAACGTGTCTACGGGTTCAGTCACGCTTACATGAAACAACAAAGCAAACAACAAAACATCCTTCTCAAAACTTCACTATTTTTGGAATTTGTATGTGAGACACGAACACGCTTCTTTCTCTTTTCTGTGCTTTCTAACCATAAAAAACAACAGATAAGGTACATTCATCATGACATGTAATATTCACAGTATTTTGCTGTATTTTGGTCGCTTTGGTAATGGTAATGGTAATGGTAATGGTAATGGTAATGGTAATGGTAATGGTAATGGTAATGGTACTGGTAATGGTAATGGTAATGGTAATGGTTTAATTTCATTTGAACATGCATCAGATTCCAATTGAGTGCATCCCATAATCAGTTCCCAGTTCCACATGTCCAAAAGGAGTAGGAAGAAGCAAAGCTTATTAAATCCTACCCCTCCATCTGGTACTTTTACAATCACTAACTGTTACATTTGTTCACTTCCTGCTTTCATAATATGGTTTAAGTTTTTATTTTATTTTATTTTTGTCCCGTATGGAAGTACTGGGTGATATGAGCATCCAATGCCATAATGGGTACCATAGTGCGTGTCAATATAGTGATATATATAGCACATCATGACTGGTTCAAGACTCTTCATCCTTGGATTTAGCAAACATCAACTGCTTGTATTGTTTCTTGAATTGGCTCATCGTTGTGCATTGTTTGATTTCCTTACTCAATCCATTCCATAGTTTGATTCCACATACTGAAATGCTATGGCTAGCATAACGTAGTCCTAGCATAGAAGTGTTTCAAATGTACTTCTTCCCTGAGATCATATTTCTCCTCTCTTGTAGAGAAGTATTGGATGACATTTTTAGCTAATTGCTTATTTTTAGCCTTATGCATTATTTTAGCTGTTTGAAGATGAACTATATCAGCAAGTTGAAGTATTTGTCATTTTACAAATAAGGAGTTAGTATGTTCTCTGTAGGCGGTTTTATGAATTATCCTTACTGACCTTTTTTGCAGTACATGTAGTGAGTGAAGATTGCTTTTATAGTTATTAGCCCATATTTCCACACAATAAGTAAGATATGGTAGAACCAGAGAGCAATAAAGAGCTTTAAGCATTCCCGGAACTTCCTTCCTGATTTCAATTAGCAACATATAAATGAACTCCACCAGCTAGCGTTGATGTTTCCAAACTCAAAAATAAAAATGGAGAAGTAGTGGCGGCAGTTCTACTATGTAGCCTTACCTTTTGATAGTGGTGAAGCTAGTGGTGTGGTGGGACACGGTGTCACTACGCCAGTAACGTAGTTCTTCAGTGTAACAATGCTAATAATGCTAATCATAACAGTTTCGCTGTAACTTGGTTAAGTCATCTTGTATTTGTATATTTTGCACCGCCCACCACTGCTACAAAACTACTAGCCACGCCTTGGCCGGTTAACCGACATACAAGTAAAAGGACATGGAATTCCAAAAAGACAAAACAACATTCCTCAGAAAAGTCAACATAAACAACTTGACTGAAACAGGAATGTAAACAGAATAGCCTGCGTTGCTTCCCCACTCATTTCCTGTTCTCCGTCTTAATTTAGTCCATCATTTAGTTTGTTTGAACACGTCCGTCATGAAACCAAAGGATTTACTTTGGGAGTGTGTTTAGATTTTTGACATTTTTGCAGCACCTCTTAGAAGAAGAATGATGAAGAATGTGAAGATAGACCACAGGTGTATATTCATGGAGCAGAATGTCCGCCATGATGGTAAGCAAGAGAGCTGGGCGAGGTGCAAATAAAATAAAATAAACTTAGCCGCAATGCGCACACTTTGATGAAATGAATGAATGTTATTTGTTATATTGCTACGTGCTACGTGCTACGTGCTACGTGCTACGTGCTATGTGCTACGTCCTACGTGCTACGTCAATGAACCCAGGAAGGAAGTTCCATTAATGCTTAAAATGACTAAAATGCGGCTAAATGCTGTAAGCAGGGCTGTTGACAGCTTTGGCTGGCCCGCGACAAAATAATCTGAGTGCTTATAAAACCATAAAACCTTGTTGGAGGTGTTTTAATAACTGGCTTTCTCAGCTGAATAGGTGTGTCCCACTACGTGCATTAATGGTTAATTAACGTACATTCCGTTGAAATGTATGATAAATATGATTCCAATCACTTTGAACATTTTCTTAAGTAAAAATGACAGAATTTGCACATTTCCTGGTCAAATACAGGGCAGCAATACCCGGGTATGTCCCGTCCACTCCAACGGAAGGTAGTATGAGTGAAAGGTGAGGATCATGGATCATGATCATGATCATTGGATCATGACGCCTGCCAGTTTGGGTTTGTCAGCATGTGGGCAATAATATCATGCTGCTGAAACATTCGTTATATACCATGACTTTCTATAGTCTGTAATTACATCCTTGTTAAAATACACAAAAATGTCGTATGGTAGTTGCTTGACGTTGACGTTCTCTTCCGAGTTGGAACATTTGCCATAGTAGTGACTGTGATTGAAGTATTAAATGAGAATCGGCTCCAGGAGCCCCCCCTTCTCTCTAGTATTGATGTATTTATCTATTTCTATCATTCCTTGGGTCCACACCACACAAGTTAAAACAAGGCTTCAAGATGATGAAACTCACTGTAAAACCCCAAACTTGCTCATGCTGCGTTTGAAATCATCCTTGAACTTGACAAACTTGCCCATATATTCCTCTTGTTCGACCGAATGCAGCAGCGGCGTGTCGACAAAAGCTGGACACAGCACGTTGATTCTCACGCCGTAGTCGCTCTGAGAGGACGCATCCTGCAAAACACGACAGTGACCTCCCACCCCATAAGACACTCAAGTATACGCTTTGGTTTGACGCCAGTTCTTCTGTTGCGTGTCGTGTCTTACAGCCATCACCCTCGTGAAGCCAATTACGCCATGTTTGGTCGCTGTGTAGACCGGCTGGTGAGGCGAGTGCAGGAAGGCTGGGTTGGAAAGAATCAGAGATGGCAACATCACGTCAATCCCAGACTCGTCATAATGAGGTGAGTGTTAAACCGTATGCAATGCAATATGGACAAATTGAAGTATTTAAAGTATATAAATGAGTATTTCCAAGCATAAAAATGTCTAAATTCATAAAAATACAACTACAAGGCATTCAGAAAATGCATTCAAAATGGGATGTTGATCACCAGAACATCAGGCTTTTATTGCAGCTTTGAATAATCTCACGGCTGCACGGTGTTCAAGCGGTTAGCCACACAGCAAGGACACCCGAGTTAGATCCACCCTCGGCCATCTCTGTGTGGAGTTTGCATGTTCTCCCCGTGCATGCGTGGGTTTTCTCCGGGTACTCCGGTTTCCTCCCACATTCCAAAAACATGCTAGGTTAATTAGCCACTCCAAATTGTCCATAGGTATGAATGTGAGTGTGAATGGTTGTTTGTCTATATGTGCCCTGGGATTGGCTGGCCACCAGTCCAGGGTGTACCCCGCCTCTCGCCCCAAGACAGCTGGGATAGGCTCCAGCACCCCTGCGACCCTCGTGAGGATAAGCGGTAGAAATGAATGATCTCATTATCTTCACTTCTACACAGATCCAATAATGTTTAATAAAGTTTTGATAGGACTGGTCCATTTCTTCCCAATGATAAACATAACTGATAATTGTGCCCCTAGTGGTACACAATGAGGGTACAGCGGGTGAGGCTATGGTATACATTAACTTCATCAGAACCCACTCTGAAAACACAGCACCTCACAAACTGGGGGGCTCAGCGTGTCCAATTATCTTAAACATGAATATCATGTTTGAAGATGACAGCGTGTGATGTAATTCATCTTGCTGACAGGACAATAAACTGCAGAGAAAAGTCCTAAGAAGGTTTGCACGTGTAACTCGGACTCTTCATTGCCAACGGCCATAAGGTCTCTTAAGAGAATTATTAACATGCCCTTTGGAACTCCAGCTAAAGGCCATCATAAGAACCAAAACACCCATCTTCCGATATTTCCCTTAAAGCAACAGCAAAGTGTAAGTGGATGTCGCCTGTGACGACACTGATTGCTTCTGAATTCTTTTGGACAAATCTTGGAAATAACATTTATGCAAAGAATGTTTACTATCATTTGCAGCTGAATGATGATCTAACGAGCACCTTGATTGGGTAATTATAGCGTGTCACAACCTCTGTGTCGTATCTGGACTGAAGTAGAAAGCCAAAGAATGAAGTGGATGAACTAACCAATGAGCTAAGTTCACACGTTAACGTTGGAGCAACGTCCTGCTGGTCGTGCACCGGGGAAACGTCACCTTCAAATGACCTCAGCGAGCCTCACATGTATGAACAAAATGCTGGGACTAACCTAACCAGAAAGGGTATTGTATTATTTTAGCCCAAAATACATTTTTACATGTAAAGTGATGTGTTTCTGATGACGGAATATTATTATTTTATTATTGAAAAAACAAATCTGAGAATAAATGAGTAAATAATTGTGTACATTTCTGACAATAAAGTCATACATTTACGAGAAAAAAAGAGCAAATTTACAAGAATAGTAGTACATTAACGACAAAGTCAATATTCTGAAAATAAAGTCGTACATTTACGAGAAAAAGAGTCGTAATATTACGACGATAAAGTCAGAAATTTAGAAGAAAACATTCTTAAATTTACATGAAAATTTACATGAAAAAAGTTGTACTAAATCCCGGCCAGCGTTGCTAGCTGTAAGCTAGGGGCACATTTGAACTGGGCTGCACGGTGTTCGAGTGGTTAGCGCGCAAACCTCACAGCTAGGAGACCCGAGTTCGATTCCACCCTCGGCCATCTCTGTGTGGAGTTTGCATGTTCTCCCCGTGCATGCGTGGCTTTTCTCCGGGTACTCCGGTTTCCTCCCACATTCCAAAAACATGCTAGGTTAATTAGCGACTCCAAATTGTCCATAGGTATGAATGTGAGTGTGAATGGTTGTTTGTCTATATGTGCCCTGGGATTGGCTGGCCACCAGTCCAGGGTGTACCCTCCAAATTGTCCATAGGTATGAATGTGAGGTATGAACGTGAGAATGAATGAATGAATGAAAAGTTGTACTATTATGAGAATAAAGTCGTAACATTGAATTGTTGCCTGAGGTTTTTCTTCTTGTAATCTGTGACATTTTTTCTTGTTTATTTATGACTTCATTCTCGAAATCTCTGATTTATTTATTATTTTCAACTCATAGTTTCTTTTTTTTGTCTCTTTATTTTGAGTGTTTTTTTGGTCCGAGCAAAAGTAGGCCCATTAAGATGGTTATTTATTAGCAATCTGCTGTTTTGCCATTTGTGTCTCGTTAAAGGTCGGTGATGTCATACTCGAAGGCAGCATGATGGCGCTCGGAGCACATCTGCTTCACAGCTGCTCCAGCTTGATGCTACGGCATGCTTGGTTTACATCTTCACTAAGTTATGGTCCGATGGAGATGACTGAGGAAAAGGGAGCCAAGTGGGGTCATAAGGAAAGTGGGCCACATGGAACTTTCATAGACTGAATAAGTCAGCCTCTCGGAGGAAGACCTCCGTTGCTTCTTATGCTTACTGGTGGATCCCACGGATGCCTCGTGCATTTCTACATTTACATTTACTCTTTATCTTCTTACTTACTCTTCATTTACTCCATCCTCTTCCCTTTGATTTGATTCTTAGATGAAGGCAGCAGGTGAGGCCACGACTAAGACCATCCAGGACAACAAACACCAGGATAGAAGATAAGGAATGACACGACAGCGTTGTAGGTCACATGACTCATGCTTGTATAACAAGGCTTTGCGTTCTACTCTACAGGAACAGGAAAGGGAACTAGCAAGATGTTCATATCTGCTCATCTGAGTGTCAGTGCTGGAAAAGACGACTGATGAAAACAAGCTTCAGGTTAATCCACCAAGAAATAAGAAATAAGAAATGTTGCAGCACCAGATGTCACAGAAGATCATTTCTTTCTTCTTCCTGTCACAACATTACTCATAAAGATTTTAAGACCAGTTGACAAATAGCAAGAGTTTACATTTTGCATCGTTGGAGCTTCAAAATGCTTGGAGAAGAAATGCGAGGGAGACATTTTTTTTTCATTGTAAGCAAGCGTTACCCTTCAGGTGCTTAAGACCGAACCCTAAAATACAAATGGACTCTGTAAAGGGTGTCTGCGCCATTCCAAAGTGGGAATGGTTGTTTGTCTATATGTGCCCTGGGATTGGCTGGCTGGCCACTGGGATAGGCTCCAGCACCCTCCGCGACCCTCGTGAGGATAAGCGGTAGAAAATGAATGAATGTTTACGTTGCTGCCGAAGATAAATGAGCAAAGTAGTGTTAATATGTTAATATGTCAATCATTTTAGACGAATGAATGACATTGCATGAGATCCACCAACGTGCCGTAGCAGAGTGGATGGAACGGATGTATCAGAGCGTGTACGCGTTACCTGCCATGGATGACACGTTGATGATGGTACCGCCCTCTTTGCCGTGCTCTTTACTCATGTGTTCCAAGGCCAAGTAGGTCCCGTTTATCACGGATGTCTGCAAAGAAAGGGACAATGTTGTGATGTTGACAGAGTAGACAAACAAAAGGCAAGATGTCTGGCAGCCATTTCCTCCCAGCACACGTCAGGAAAACAAGCTAGAACATCAGATAGAGCATCCAGAAAAGCAGCGCTGATTATGTCTGCTGATGAGGAATTTCCGCCTGGAGATGTTGTCAAGGGCAATGGGAAATGAGCAAACCAGCCGTACCTCACTGCAGTCCATAGACCGGTTGAGGAAGAATCCCCATCTTTGACAAATAGAATGTTATGGCTGTTTGGGCTAAGCTAATTCCACAAATATTGCCATCAAACCTCAAATAATCTTCATCTCACCAGGTTCACTTGTATGGTCTTCTCCCAATTCTTTTCATTGTTGATTCCAGCATTGTTGATGACAATGTCCAGGCGCCCGAACTTGTCCACTGTGCTCTGGAAGGCGTCTAAACCATAGAAACCAAAAGGCATCAGTGAATATAATATTTCATATGGTGGACAAGGACTGTCAACACCAGAATGTACTGAAGGGGTGAAGACCGAAATGACTCATGTGGCCCCTTCCTGGGACCCAAACGTTCTAGTTTACAACGTTCTAGTCAATGTCATGTATTGTGACCTTGACTGAGGACAAAACCATATCAATGAATATTGTTTTATTGGGATTGGGAGAAAATAATAACCCTACAGTTTTGGATCAGTCTTTGATATTTTGTAGAACCTGTTGGAAACGAGTCCTCTGACCATTATTTGTCCTTTCCTGGATTCCTGGATCCAGACAGTGATCCGGATCACAGCCAAAATGTTATCAGTTTTTCCATTTCCAACAATTCCTGAAAATGTCATTCATATTCATTCAGACATTTTCAAGTTATTTTGAAGACAAACAAAGAAACGCCGGCAAAAACATACACCTCGTGCTTGCAGGCGTAATAATTCTAATGTTGTTCCATTGTCTGATCTGAGCAGGTTAGCTCCACGCCCAAGTTACCATGGGGACCTACCCCGCTGGGAAGTGAACCATCTTCATGGTACGGCATATTCAGACTTTACAGTACCGGCCTCTGAGATATGCGTTGTTGGGGTTTCTGTTTACACGTTGGTGTTCAAACCTAATATGTTTTTACAGTATGAGCAGCATGCAAGACTGCGAGCAGACCAGCACTTGGATGCACAACAGCAGCAGAAGAAGAAGAAGAAGGGGAACGAGCGGCGGGGACGACACACAGCAGACAAGGTACTGCAATGGTAGTCGGCAAGCAGCAAGTTGACGTTATGAAATTGTATCTTGGGGTTGTTTAACCTCCTCAAGCTAGGAATATTCAGTGAAGTCTGATTTCCAGAGCGTGTGGCGTTCCCTGCCAACGAGCCACCATCGTGTTGTTTATCTCCACATGAGAACAGACGGATCAGGTTACATCAACTACTAATGAAACCCGAGGTGGTAAAACCTGCATCTGTTCATGCCGGCCGCATTCCACACTGAGACATCGCGCGATTACAACCAAACACACCTGACTTTAAGAATCACATCTGCTCTGCACACGCACACACACACACACACACACACTGATCGACAAACTCTTATGGAAGCAGGAACGGCATTCCGGGATCGTCAGCCTGATTTACTTTTGTCACACAGTGAAATCTTTTCCTCTTGTCTGCGGTCTCATCCATTCCCGAGTCCACATTAGCGTATGTTCAATCTGCAGCTAGCGCCATTGTCCAACTACAGTGAAATGCAGGGAAACAAGCGGTCATGTGACTTCATACAAGACCAGACAAGCTTCCTGTTACCTGAACCCTGATTGTAGCTTGTCAGTGAGATACACGAGTGACCAGATTGTCATAAACTTTCAGCTAATGTCTCCACCCAGGAAAGCTTAGCGTGTCCTTGGTGGTACCGTACTGCTGTATTGCTGTATTACTGCATTACTGCATTACTGCATTACTGCATTACTGCATTACCGTAAATGTACCCTGTTGCTACTGGTGGGAATGTTGTTGTTTCACTGCAGCGACACGAGAAGTGAAGTCTCTTACGAGTGGTTATTATGTCCTTCCACGCGTGGTATGTGAGTGTTACCTCGCAGGGAGTCTCCGTTGGACACGTCACACGGAATGAAGGTGCTGCGGCCTTCTCCAAACTCAGCGTCCAGCTGTGTCTTGCACTCTTCACCACAGATCTTGTTCAGGTCCACCACAGCCACCTTTTTTAGGTTGACATAAAATAATAATACATACTGCAACCTTTTTATCCAACCCTGCCCCAAATTCCCATACAAGGACAACATGGGAATACTTATTCAGTTTACCAGCTCAAACAACAATAACAACAATAGTTCCTTGGTCAGCGCTAGCTGGTGATAGACGATCCAGTACATGTGAGCGGTGGAGAGAAGCCCAAGTGGGCAAAACCAGTCGCACAGCAAATGAAAGCCAATCCAGTTGTGCAAGAGCCGCCCGTGTTCATGCAGACACGGCACGCAGCGGCGGAATCTAACGTGCAAAACAGCAGCGGACTGACCTTTGCTGAGCTTTGCAGGAGGGACTGGACCACAGCTCTCCCGATGCCCTGAGCCCCTCCGGTCACCAGAGCCACCTTCCCATTGAGAGACATGCTCCACGACGCTTTGCCTCCGCTCCGTCGACCTTTGACTCGTGTGTTCCCCGCTCACCTATCTGACACCTTCTTCTTGTCTCCACATCGGGGGCTGGCTCCCTCTTCTGTGTGTTTTGGTTGGGTTGTCCTTCTCCTCCTTCTCCTCCTTCTGTCCCTCCCCCCTCCCACATTGGCTCCCCCTCTCACGCTGCTCGTCAGTCTGTCACAATATTGTGTGTATGGAGAACACGTCGAGTAGGTTAAGTAAACTGTTGGATCGTAATTACAGGTTCAATCCCACAGTCGTACCTGCCCCCCCGTCGCCTCCTATTTCCTTGTCTCCTCCCCTTTCACTTATTTGGGTTGTTGGCACACGGTCCCACTGCACGACAGAGAGTATACAGGCTTTTCCTTTTGTACACATCCCAGAATGCCCGAATGCTTCCAGAATGTCCTTGGGGATCCAGGATCTAACTATACTGGAATGCTTGGTGTGCTTTGGTGTATCGAGTGGACAGTGTGGGACACATACTACACAACTACTACACACTACTACACACTACTACACTACACTACACAATAGACAGGAGGTGTAGGAGTGAACTGCAGTGTTTGCTAAACGTGGTATTACCTCCAGGAACGATAGCTGAGGCATCTGCAGGGTAAACATCTCCAAATCCAAGGAGGACCACAAGTTAATGTCACACTGTTAGTTTAGTGAAGAATGAGGCCAGTCTGATCCAGTATGACCATACTGGACCCCGAGACTGGATGTACTGGTTACTGCAGTTTTTAAATGAAGCAAATTCTAAACTGGTTGGGTCATCCTTAGCAGCAACAACTGCAATCAAACATTTGCGATCAATTCTCTTAAGGTCAGGCCACAGCATCTCAATAGGATCCAGTTCAGGACTTTGACTAGGACACTAGTCTCGGCCAAAGTCTTCATTTGGTTGGTTTTTTTCAGCCATTGAGACTTCCTGTTGTGTTTTGGAAGATTGTCCTGTTCCAGAACCCAAGTTGGTTTCAGCAGAATTCATCTTTCCAGCATGGAAATACCTCCACACCATCACGCTACCACCACCGTATTTTACTGTTGGTATGGTGTTCTTCTTCTGAAATGACTTGTTACTTTTCACACACACCTTCCAAAAAGTTCAACTTTTGTCTCTTCATCAAGAGGATTTGTGCTAAAACTGGGAGCCTTAATGTGGTTTTTGTTCAGCAATGGTTTTTCATCTTGGAACTCCACCATGCAGGCTGCTTCTGCCCAGCGTCTTTCTTACGGTGGAGTCATGGACACCGGCCTTAACCGAGGCAAGTGAGGCTTGCAGTTCTTTGGATGTTGTTGTGGTGTCTTTTGTGACCTCTTGGATGAGTTGTCGTTGTGCTCTTGGGGTCATTCTATTTGGCCAGCCCCTCCCGGGAGGACCACTACTGTTCCAGGTGAGGAGTGCTACATGAGGAGGTCCTCGTTTGTTGTAGCAACACTGAACTGACATTACATTTGAATCTCATCTAATCCAAAAGTGTGGACTCTGACCCCTGTTGTGGTTTACGGCACCAATAGGAGATTGTTGAAGTCTTGTGTAGTCCTGAAGTGGGTTGGACTTGTTAGTCCAGCTCATCCAGTTGCTCAGTTGGCTGAGTTTTGCAGTCAGGCTGGTGAATGAAAGCGGCTTATGGACTGATTCCACCAGGAGTTTCACTTCAGCTGTTTGGTGACATCTCAGACACTTTTGGTCATTCGGTCTGAAACTGAACCAGCTGAAATAAAATGAAATAAAAACCCCTAGCTTGTGTTTGAGGGTTTATTAGAACCTTTGTGGACAGACCAGAGAAAATCCCTCCCAGCGACGACAGAAGGAACAGACCCATATCAGGAAGGCTCCTTCTAACGGTGGGTATTCTAGGTCTAGGTCTTCTAACTGGTCCTTTGTCAAATCTGCCAGGAGAAGACGGACCGTTCCACCCGAACCTGGAATACAAAGAGAAGGCAGAATGTGGTGGTCTCTTTCTTGGCTGGTTTGTCGGAGAGGGATGTCCTCCAAGCAAAGCCACAAAATCCCCAAAAGAAAACCCCCCAAAGTCTGCAGATATGGGAGTGTTTGTGTTGGTCTTCTGCTACTGTAACAATCGATAGATGAAACATCATTTGGGCGATCTTATGTTTTGACAGTGCCCTCGTCTGTGGTGACCCTTTTGTGACTTCCCACACACTTCCTGTTTTACATGTTCTCCTGTTTCCAGTGACCATGGTGGACTCGCTCCCCCAATTAGCGCTGATGGCACAAACCTACATGAGTCCTTTCTGGGTTATGCAACAACTTTTGTTCAATTCTACCCAAATCGTGCGCTCTAAGACGTCACCGTGCAGGTATGAAAGGCTGGGAAAAGCGACTGGGAGCCAGTGATAACATGCATACTTGTTGTGTTAGTGCGTGAGGAATACTAGCATGAAACTCTGCCCTTGTTGACACAGCATTGTCTTGCCTGTTTGCGTATGGCTGTTAGCCTATAGCATGCTTTGTTTTGGCTTAGCCCTTTTCATGCTGGCTAAACAAGCAGAACTTTGGCTTGTTTAGCAGAAAGACCAATAATCATCTCAACATGGAGCCACAGCCGTCCTTATTGGCTGAGGAAGAAGCCATCCATTGTGTTCTGAATCCTGATTGGCTACACCGCTGTCAGTCAATCTTCTTCGTAGCGTTTCCTGTTGTGGTCAGTAGTCAAGAGCAGGCTAGCTGTGTGAGGTGCTTGCTAACTGCCAATCAACAATAGAAGAAGAAGCAGCTACCCGGCTTACCGAATCTTCGCTTTAATGAGTAGGATGACGGCAGGAGCAATCTGTTTGAACAAGGATACAAAAACACTACAGCCCAACAGCATTAGGACGAGTTGTATTATAACTGAAACAACTAGTCGTCCCTCAGTATATTGTGCTTAGAATTAACCATTAAGATTGCTGTTACAGTAGTCCATGTGTGATGTGAATGCATGAATGCATGAATGCATGAATGCATGAATGCATGAATGCATGAATGCATGAATGCAAGAATGCATGAATGCATGAATGCATTTCAGCTGCGGGGAAAGAGAGAAGGGTGAAGGCGGGGGATGTTGAGGTGGTGGGGAAGGTGAGTTTACTGTCCAAGATGACTCCAAGGTTCCGGCAATGGGGTCAGAGGGTAGAGTGGTCAAAGGAGCGGCCGTAGAGGAGAGCGATGCCATATTTGCTACAGTTGAGTTGAAGGATATGTGTTCACCTCCAGAAGCTAATATCAGAAAAAACAGAAGAACGGGTCTGAGGGTTGATGAATTTAGTGGATATGGAAAGTTGGAGACCATGGCGATGGATAATCTGACCGAGGGGAAGGAGGTAGAGGATGAAGGGGAGAGGACCAAGCACTAAACCCTGAGGGATGCCTTTGGAGAGGGGGGCAGTTGAGGAGCTGTTTCCGGTCTGTGATGTGATGTAATGTGATTTTCTGCGTGAATGGGAAGGTTGACTTTGTCAAAAGTAGCAGTGGAGTCCAGGAGGATGAGAATCGACGGCAGGCCGAAGTCAGAAGAGAGGAGGAGGTGGCTTGTGGCCTGAGGAGGGTAGATTCTGTGCTGTTTGTTTGTTGTTAGGTCTTGATTTGCGTGGCAGCAAAGGATAAACCAGTCCATCTAATATACCTAGAAGCCTTTGTTGAATGTAAGAAACTGAACATGTATAAAAAAAAACATCAACCACATGAAGTATGATGGAAAATGATGGACAATTGTCCTTCCTGTAGCAAGCCTTATTCAAACTGCCGACACCTCTCAGCTCGCAGACCTGCCCATCATTTCCTCATACCAAAAAATACTCTCTTCATTTTGTACTGCTATTGTGAAATGCTTTTTAAAATGAATCATGGAAATGCAATTACAATCTAAGTCAGGTAGTAAATGACAGTTAGTGTAATATTTAATAATATATCGCATTAGAAAGAACAACGTGTATTCTGAAGGTGTAAGTGCAACAGGAAGAGCTGGAACAAAGTTTTAGTTTATTTTTAGTCAAGTTCCTTACCCGAAGTGCATTGTTCATATTTAGTGCTAATGGCAGTGAGGTATTCAAAAGCAGGTCACCTGCCAAAAGGGCTGGCGTGCATCTTGAGTTGCCGCCACAAACGGGAGGCAACAAGGGAAGGGCGGGACACCGTCCCTCAGTAGGAATATGTACAGCGTAGGAAATGGGACGCTATATCGTGGGGAGTGCTTTTCACCAGCCTGGACAGGGATGCATGCGTTCATTGAGCAGGTGGGGGGGGGGTCAAAACACCAATGTGGTGTCCACATCCTGTCTTGCTGCCACGTTGTGTCTTTGGCAACAATCATGTCTTCAGTGACGGTAACAGAAGCTTAAATGTTCATTTAACCGTAAAATATATGCAAACATTTTCAAGGTAAACTAAAAAAATGTCAGTAAGCAGGGCGAATACTACACTCTTAAAAATGCTGGGTTAAAAACAACCCAATCTGGGTTGTTTTTCAACCCAACGCTGGTTAAATATAGGACCAACCTCGCGTTGGGTTATTTTAACCCAACAAGTTGGGTTGGTTCTCTTAACCCAACAATTGGGTTGTACATTGGGTTGTTCAAATGACCCAACGCTGGGTTCATATTAACTACACGGCTGGGTTATTTCAACTATAGCAGGTTCCATATAGAGGTTGTATATAAAAGCAATTCAAGTCAGTCCATTCCAAATCATTGAAATACTGTATTTCAACTGATGGTGTACACAGTACATATGCCTCTACACAAATGACAAACTCACGGAAAGTACTAGTAGTAGAGTAAAAAATAAAACACTAGAGGTATGCAAAGACGATGACATAGAAAACATAGAAAATGGCTGATGACAGCCATTACTTCATTTGGCCGCTGTCCGATAGTGTTGTCAATTACGGTCCCAGAATATTAAAATGAGCATTTTTTGAATATGAAATTGATCACACATACCTGATTTGACATCGCTCAGGACCTTCGACTACGCTACTACTGTAAAGCTGCCCCTGCACAACAGTGCCCCCGCATGTGGTGGAATATCAGTCCCATGTGATCATGTATGAAGGCCTGCATCACAAATACCTCATCAGTTAATAACGTCCATTTTGTTGACATTTGGTGTTTCCATGCTACATGGCGCCTTGACTGGCTGCAAAGAGGCACGTGAGACATTGCCCAACATCGGCATCATGTACCCTGTTAGTGTTTGCTAACAGCCATTTATCTGAAAGACGTGCAATTAGCCTCCATTACGGGATTTGTGGAATTTGAGTGTGAAATGATCATACAAATAAAATAATTATTATTCCTGTGGCAACGCTGCTGCCCGATTTCAAGTGTCAGCTGTTGAGCGATCATGATAAAGTTAAGTGATAATAAATAATAAACACAAGGAGGCACTTCATTATAAGTGGGCATTAAGACCATGGATGTGGTCATGATACCAAAATATTATCACTACTGGATCATAAAGAATCTGAAGTGTTGTGCCAACTACTCCAATTCATGGCTACTGTTGTGTCGTCCCGTCTGTGGATCTTAGTGACGAATGTTTGAACGTGAAGTCAAAGGTCACAGGTTATACGGTAGAGGAAGAGTGTGTGAGCTGCAGTACAAACGTGTGTGTGTGTGTGTGTGTGTGTGTGTGTGTGTGCACTCCACATGTATACAATGTACAATATTCTTTCTTTCTTTCTCTACGACTTGTGTACATCCTCATGGCGAAGGATTTTATAAAGAACCCAGTAGAATATATTGAAAAAGAGAAAGGCCAGGGGGAAACCCGCCCTTGATACCGTGTCAATCTTTTTGGCTCGGTCAATAAATAACTTTCTCATTTCCTCGATGCTTTTGCCCCCCCCAATGGCAGCCACTCCCAGGGGATGTTGGGCCATGTTAGCCGTGGCTCCTGGAGCGTTCAGCACGGTGACAGTGTTGTTCATGCTGGCCTTGGAGTCCTTGCTGTTGCTGGGAGTGGAGGTTACAGCGGCTGCGGAGGTCAGCCCGGTCTCGTGCGTTTCCCCTTCCTGTTGGACACACCAGGGGGATCTTGTCAGATTCTTTTCATATTCTGCATTTCTAAATTAGCTGAGCTAAAAGGGATTTTCTTCACCCAAATAATACCATGAACACAACTATTTTACCAGTTGTGGTGTACAATAAAGAAAAGATCTTTTCAATAACAAATTAAGCTGCAAAAAAATGGATTTGCGGCAAGGAACATAACTGGCATTCATGGCTGTCAGTCTCGGAGACGCGTACATGTCCACGGCACTCGCACACACACAATAGCAGTCTCAGAGACATGACTGACAAGTCAGGATGGTGTTATGATACGCTGTGGCGTGATTGACAGCTAATGTTGGTAGCTAACCTTGGTCACATCCCTGATCACGACATTTTAAAACCAAATGTGAAGAAGTGATAGTTGGCTCTGTTGGATCTTAAGGAAGTTCCAAGTAGAGTTTCAAAATGCAGAAACTCTGCTGAAACTGCTTTTTGGACACAATGGAACGATGCCGCTTCAGCTTGTGCAGGGGCGTCAAACGCCTGTCAAAAAAGGATTCCTTCCAAAATCTTTTGGAGCATCCTGTATGTTCCTCTGATCTAAATCCAACTGAGATGGCAAAGGTACATTTTTTAATACTCTTTGTTTATTTTTGAGCTATGTAAAACTTAAACCTTAAACTTTTGCTCAGCATATGAACAGCATATTTCAGTTTATGTTTGTTTGCCACAAATTGCTTAGAATTTTTTTCTTTTGGTCTCACTCCTGTTTCTCCTTTTTGCATTTTGAAGCTCGACTTAGAACCTCCTTACGATCCAACAGAGTAAAACGTGAATTCTTGATTTTGACGTTTTGATCAGGGGTGTAATATCTGCACGTTCCAAAGGTAGGAAATGTTGCAAACACTCCCTTTTAATATACTGGCTCATTTTTAGACCGTATAATTTAACATGATAGCTTATTGAATAAGATCACGAGAATGGATCAGGAAATCATCAGTGGATCTTCTCTCATTTCATTCCTTTTGGATCTTGGAACAAACAAATATATACAGTGGAACCTTGTTTTTTATAAGAATTTACTGTTCATAATGAAGCTGGTGAAAGGTACTGTAATACAGAACGGCAGACGTCGGTCTCCCTGATTAGGTGCTGTGCTATGCTATGCTGTGTTAGCGGAGCCTGTCGGGTTCAAGTCCATGTCGAGTCCTGCCCTCACAGCTCCAGAAGCTTCAGGGCAGCCAGGATCAACTAAGTACTGCAGGCTACTGCATAACAAGGTACACGCTTTCATAACATGCTCTGTATGGCGTGTACTGGCATTTCTGACTGTGGTCGTGTCTACTGTCCCGCCGGATATTCATCTTCAAACATATTTGTACAGTGGAGCCATGATTTGGCCTCCGTTTGCATAAACGCTTATGCTTCATAACTGGCCATGGCATTGGTGTCAAACCATTCTACTTGGGATGATGATGACGACTTTCCATCCCTGTACTACGTTTGCACCAAGGGCATCACTAGGTTCTGAGGACAGGCAGGGGGGGGCTTTTATATATATATATATATATATATATATATATATATATATATATATATGTGTGTGTGTGTGTGTATGTATGTATGTATATATACAACATGTGTACATATATATATGTATATACACACACACACATATATATACACACCCCACACACATATATATATATATATATATTTATGTGTATGTATGTATATTCATGATGTTAACCAAGGTTCCACTGTATTTGTGTGCCAATGGTATTTCTTGTAAATAGAATGTTGATGATTTATTCGGTTTTCATCCCACAACCAAATCCCAACGCCAAAGTGTTTGATTCCAGGAAAAAAAACCCTTTTAGCTGTTAAAATGTGAAGTATGCTAATCTCAGTTGGACTCTTTAGTTTGCTGACTCTAGTTCCTCTCCTGGCGCCCTTCCTTGTGTCCACGTGTCTTTGGTGAAGGCCTTCCAATACACGGCTTGCATCATGCTACATGCACACGCAGACATGCCGAAATGCCCACACACGCTGTGGATTGTGCTATTACCCTGTAGTTGGCGCTGGAGATGTTGGTCACAGATCCATAGAGAGGCTCTGATGACTTGAGGCCGTTGTCGGTATTAACACGATGGAGCGATTCGGCTAGTTGACCTGCATCAACTGCACCTCCACTGTTCTACCAGTTGACAGCATGCACACCCGTCAATGGAGAGAAATCAAAAAGGGGAAACAAAAACCATCTAAAACCAAGAATGGAGTACTCATTCATTCAGTCATCTTTATGGCTTTCAAATTACAGTCATGGAAACACGAGGAAAAGCCCCGGAATGTAAATAAATCCAACATAAGCATGTTTTCGGCTGTAAATATGAACTGTGGGCCTGTGGGTGACTGAATGGTGAGTGGGTCCTCTCAGCACACAATCTCATCATGCACACGTCTTCTTTAGATGGTTGGACAACAACAAAACTACTGCCATGCATTTTCAGCCATGCTGCGTCATGCACACAAATAATAAACTCATGCTTAGTCACATGTTTGCCTGCTCTGGCCAGAAGACTGTAATACTAACATCCCACCACAAGGAGGCAGCCTGGGATTTCCTCAATATGACATTGCAAAGGCATTCATAACGTGGATAGAAAATACACAAATGGAGGAGTAAGATTTTCCATGAGGAGATGAGAGTACCTTGCTCTTCTTGGGATGCCGCCTGAATCGGAGCAGCTCTTTATGTTGCCTTGAAACAAAATTAACGGCAGCGTACTCCAATAGCGCCGAGAAGACAAAGAGAAGACAAACCGCCATCCAGATGTCGATGGCCTTGACATAAGAGACCTGGCAGTGACAAAATAGGACCAACAAGATCCGTTCATTCATCCAAAAGCCCATATGATATCAACACAGACACTTCTTGTCCAGCGGGCCCATGATTTTAGGGTTCTGGCTACTGGTTGCGCAATCTATCCCTACGGTGTCAGATGTTGTGACCTCATTTCTTAAAAATGAAATTATGCCTTATTTAGATATGCTTAACACACTGGAGTGCAAAGCTCTGTTTGTCTGCGGGAACATGATAAACCTCCTTGCTTCTCAACATACACGCATGCCCGAACCTACCCCTAACACACACACACACACGCACACACGCACGCATGCGCATGTTGTGTGAGCTATATGTGTGTGTGAGAGCAGTGGAAGTGCTAATAAGGGTTATGTAACAACGTGCTCCATGTCACATTTTTTCTCATGCATAAAAGATACCAGAACAAGACTGAGGGGCTCTTCCTCACACACACACACTCTCACACACACACACACACACACACACACACTCACACACACACACACACACACACTCCAGCAGATGCACAGTGCACTTAATCCACGCATGCTTGAACTCAAATGATATTCTCTGAATAGACAGTAAGATAATACGCAACAATGACATTCCTAGTTTAAAAATCATAAGTCATATTATAATCACAAACTAGAGTAAAAACGTTGTGAGGACCGGCCTTCCAAAATAGACAAAGCTTATGTGATGTGTAGTGACATTGTCATTAGTGGGCGAGATGCCTACGGGTGAAAGCGTTCTGACTAATGTTTAACACTCCTGCCATTTCTTTTTCATTGTTGGTCTGCTTGTGAATGAGCCTCACTGCAAAATGAGACCTGACAGCTGACGTCCCAGGCTGGCCTTGTTAAAACGGGACCTACGTGTCGCCACATGCACGGCCTCCGCAATTTGGGGAGAAATTTGTTGGCCGGGGCCAGCATGCAGAGGAGGCAGAGGGGTGACAATGCGTCACTCCCACGTAAGGAACTTGTTAGCTTGTGGTGCGTTTGTGGGCATCATACGAGGCTTTGCAGCCTGCCCAAGATGGATGCATGGCTCCCTATGGCTACCGTGACCGTGTTGGTTCTGCTGAGCGTGCATGCAGAAAACCATTTAAACATCCGAGTTCTCTTCCTGTAGTTAAGTGAAGAGTACTCGTTAGTAACACCACACGTCCCTAACGGTGACGGACGCATGCCAAGTCATTATATTGAATAATTAAATCCCATACTTGCACTCATCAGGGCTGGCTACCATGTGCAAATAACAGCGTATGTCCATGCGTGCATGGCATAATACATTTGATGGCCCCTCATGGATGGTAGGACGGGCGCAGAGCTGAAATACTGACCTTGGGCAGTGATGTCCTGGAGCCTGAGCTCTGTGTTGTCATTGTGAGGACAGTAGTGATGCCCAACGCCACTCGAGCTGGGGCCGCGTCCATGTTGATCCAGAAGGAGACCCAAGACAGAATGACAATCAGCAGAGATGGGATGTACATTTGGATAAGGTAGTAACCCATCTGACGCTCCAAGTGGAACCGCACCTCAATACAAGTAAATTTACCTGCAACATAGCACATAAACAACACAGTGTACAGCTTCGGGGTACTGTACGTCAATGCAAATATAGAAAACAGCTCACAGAACACACAGCAGGAAGCAGACACACAGCATGGCGGTCTCTGTGTTGAAGAATCTTCAAGACTGAATTTCTTTTGGTGTTACAATCCTACTTCTACGCAATATGTACCACCATGACTTATCTATTATCTATATCTATATATCTATATATCTATTTATTAGTGCTCGCAATTGAAATCAAATCACTAATTGGTAGCGGCTCATTTCTAGCAGACAATATCGTGTAACTGAACAACAAAGTGTGTCTCACTCACTAATGTGTTCTACTACAGAAGGTGTTCGTTCCTATGCATTATGTACATATAATGTACACGGTTGATTATGTAAAAAATGAAACCAATTGGTCATTCATTTCTCAGGTGTATTCATAGTTGCTCTTTAACCAAGCAAATATGTCAACCATTCATTCATTCATTCATTCATTTTCTACCGCTTTTTCCTCATGAGGGTCACTGGGGGTGCTGGAGCCTATCCCAGCTGTCTTCGGGCGAGAGGCGGGGTCCACCCTGGACTGGTGGCCAGCCAATCACAGGGCACATATAGACAAACAACCATTCACACTCACATTCATACCTATGGACAATTTGGAGTGGCCAATTAACCTAGCATGTTTTTGGAATGTGGGAGGAAACCGGAGTACCCGGAGAAAACCCACGCATGCACGGGGAGAACATGCAAACTCCACACAGAGATGGCCGAGGGTGGAATTGAACCCTGGTCTCCTAGCTGTGAGGGTGGACTATTCAATTGTGAAATGATTCTTTGGTAATGCTCTTTACTTACCAGATACCATCCTGGTATCTTGCTTTAGTCGCCGTGTTTAGCTGTTGCTTCCTGCATCCTAACTGCTTGATTCATTCAACCTTATGTAACACGCTCTGCATTGGAGTCACCATTGCATCATCAACACACTAAGGAAACGTCAACACAAGAGTTTCAGTGAGCTTGAAATACTACAGTACATGTATGAAAAGCCCCTGAAGTTCTTGTGTTGTGCACACACGCAGAAGCCAGACAGTGCTTCCAGTCCCAAGTGTTATATATTTGATATATATTTATGAATTCCCAGTGCTTCTTGCTGAGCGTACACTCCAGCTGAAATCAACCCAACCATATCAGATTTGGCTTGCAAGCCAACCAAGACCACATTTTAAGCAGTTTAGGTCCACTTGTTTGCTCTGCACTAGGGTTGGGATCCTTGCACATTAAAGGACAACTCAGGTTTTGGGGGGAATTTAGCCCATCATCCACAATCCTAACAGGAGACACGAAGACACGTCTTTTCCTTTTCTGCTAGCACGAAGCAGCTATTTTGTATCGTGAGGCTTTGATCTGTTTTTATTTTTCGGACATCCATGTTTAATGTCTGCATCGTGGAGGTTTTACGGCTTCCAGACTGGCATTGCACTGCTGCTGCACAATCGGAGATGGAGATCCCTCACCTGGCTAAGTTGTCCACACGGGTCTCCTACACGTAGGCGCTATCTTAGGAGGGCATTTTTGTATTTTTATCATAAACTTTGCTGAACTCTTTCCTTTTAGTCCTCATGTGTGTATGTGTTACCTGTGTTGTAGTGCTTGGTACAGTATCTGAGGTCTGATTCGTCTTTAAGGATGAACTGTGGAAGTGTCAGTCCTTCAGCCACTTGGACCGGTCCATTCTCCTGCCACTCAAAGATCAGGTCGTTCATGGTGTAACCAACTGTAGGAGGAAGAAAGAGGAGACGTGAAAATGGAGGAGCATGTTAGAGTTGTCGGTTGCATTTCAAAAATTGATAAAGGTAGAGTGATACTTTATGCCTTTTTGTCATTCGTAGCTAGTAGCTAGTAGCCAGGTTTTCCACTCTTTCATCATTCAGCCCAGCACAGGATGCGTTGCCACGGTAACCAAATGGCAATATCATGACATCTTGCGCTAACGTGACCATGCTCTGGGATGAGCCAGCTTGGTTAAAGAACTAAAAACCAAATTCTCCTAAGAAGGAAAAGTGACCACGAAGCTACAAAGAAGCCCACGTGCAGCTGGAGCTCCGTGGGACGTTTTGAAAAAGCAGAAACAGCTGGTGCAAGCTGGTACACGCCTACAGCGATACGCCACCTTGCTTCTTAAGGTTCAGCTGTGTGTTTGCAGGTATGTTACACAAATCCACTTTGTAATTAAAGCATTGAAAAATATAGTTTACGACATTCCAAATATGTTTTTTACGTTATTATAACCCTCTAGACATGAAATAACATCCCTATAGTCATTTTTACACTCCTATTACCCAACATAGTACACATAATTCATTCATTTTCTATCTTCACCAGGGTCGCGGGGGTGCTGGAGCCTATCCCAGCTGGCGAGAGGCGGGGTCCACCCTGGACTGGTGGCCAGCCAATCCCAGGGCACATATAGACAAACAACCATTCACACTCACATTCATACCTATGGACAATTTGGAGTGGCTAATTAACCTAGCATGTTTTTGGAATGTGGGAGGAAACCGGAGTACCCGGAGAAAAGCCACGCATGCACGGGGAGAACATGCAAACTCCACACAGAGATGGCCGAGGGTGGAATTGAACTTGGGTTTCCTAGCTGTGAGGCCTGTGTGCTAACCACGCGGACGCCGTGCATCCCACTACACATGATAATAAGAGAAAATATTTTGTCTGTTTCTTTGGGCTTTTTCCTTACGGAGTCGCCACAGCAGATACTTTTTGATCCGCCTCCTGATTTTTGGCTTAAGCCCTTAATATAAGATCCAATTAAGGCTCGGGTTGTTGCTATACTGTAAATGGGTTCTGGTGCTAGGGGAGCTGAGTGAAGTCAGAAATCAAAAGACAATGATTATATGAAGAATGTAAAATGTTTTTTCATATTTGTACATGTTTGTATATTTACCAGGTATACCTTGTTTGTAAAATGACACCATGAGCGATGCTGAGTAATTGATTGATTAATGACCTTTGACAATCTCCAATGGGTTGTTTTGAGATGATTGCCTTCTGTTAAGTAAAGAGCTGTCTCAATATGCCATTTTATGTGGACACATGCAGCTTAAATATGGACTAATCTGGTTTTTCCTCTACATTTTGTGGGTACATTGGAATTTATAGTGTTGATTTTTCTTTTTCTTTTATGCTGTAATGGTTACGGATAGCTCACCGCTGAAGTAGCACACTGACAAGACATATTTTTAGCGCACGCACTTGGCCCCCTCCCCCTTCCCTTGCTCATCCAATCCGCAGTCATTCACGGACTTGCAATGAGTTGAATATTTCATGCATATTTCCTCCACTTAAGTGTTGAAAAAAATGACAGAGCTCAGTGTGGGAGCAGCAACAAAGACTGTTTGCATGTAGTTCCAGAGCCGTGGGTTGCCGACCCTTGCACTAGATGCAAGGTACAATTGGCCTCGTGTGAGTAGTCCCTCTCCAATTATCCTAACATGCATGCTGTTGCACAAACCCACCATTTTGTTACAATATCTATTTGAAATTAGAATTGATTGTAGTTCTTGCAGTACGGTTTCCGTTTGAACGGGTGGTGCACGTTCAGAGGCGTGGTTAACATCCAATGTCATGCTCAGTTTAAGCCCCCGTGAGGTATGGAATATGCATATGGCACGAAAAGACAAATCCATTACAATGACAATAAATAATACACCAGAGCAGGAGGAGGCAGGATCGAGCCCCTGAACAGTATTTTTGAATTAAAGCATTAAATTATAATAAGGTGTATATGATGTTGTTCGGCTGCTTGGACTACAAGTCACTTTGTCACCCTGAAGAATGATTTCTAAGTGCTATATTTGCACAGTACTTACAGCTTTCTAACTGCATAATACAGGTCTGAACATCCATGGGGAAGTTTTT
This sequence comes from Doryrhamphus excisus, assembly GCF_030265055.1. Lineage (NCBI taxonomy): Eukaryota > Metazoa > Chordata > Actinopteri > Syngnathiformes > Syngnathidae > Doryrhamphus > Doryrhamphus excisus. The sequence continues at coordinate 411,251 of NC_080466.1, read as the reverse complement.
GAGATCCATGGGACATGACAGAGTTAATGTCAGTCTGAAAGCAGAAATACAGAAGAGCACAAGTGAGAAGAAAGTGAAGCACAGTAACAGGCTTTAAAACCATCCATGTAGAAGTGTACAAGTGTAAACATGACATTTATTGTAACCGTTACCAATGTTCAAAATAAACTACGCAAGGATTTGATGCGTTCTCTTCTCATTTGAATCAAAGTGAAAATGTCTCGCGTGAAAGCGGCTTCGGCAGCAGCGAGCAGCGGCTTCTCATGTCTTCATCGGCACGGGAAAACACTTTGGAATACGTACGCAACGTTTGCATTGTTCTCTTCAACCTCGATGCCACCGAATTACAAAAAAGGTTTTTCAGCGACTGTGGAACGGTTGACCAGAACCCTTTTGTTTCAGATGTGCACTCCTGATCAAAACATTTGAAGAATGTCATGGATTTTTGTGGTTTAGTTAGTTTGTAGATTTCTGAAGTTACATCTTAAGGAGACTCTAAGTAGAGCTTCACAATGCAAAAAGAAGAAATGGGGAAATTGCAGGTATTCACAATCATGATCTCTCGATGGCAAAGGCAAGCTTTCTCTCTTTGAATGCGATTGGATTGTTGAGCGTAAGCCTGGCTTCTCTCAGAGCGCAAACATTGAAAAATGGAAGAAAGTTTTATTCTCTGAAGGCCTGGTCCTTATGGCTTCCAAAGATACTGGCATGACATCATGATCTAGGGTGCTTTTTCCTTCAGTGGAACAATGAAGCTTCAGGTTGTGCAGGGGCGTCAAACGGCAGTTGTCTAAGTGGAGATGTTGCAGGGAGCATCCCTCATGACTGAAGGCCATCATCCATGCGGTCATGACTGTTTTTTTCCACAGGACAACACTGCAGTTCCCAATCCTCACCTCTTCCAGAGAATTGGACCATCCCGCATGTTCCTCTGATCTAAATCCAACTGACAACTGGGATGGATAGCAAGGGAAGTTTACAAATTGGACATCAGTTCCAGACACTGGAAGCCATCTTTACCTTTTGGAGCTTTGGTCTTAAACTTTTGATTGACTGAGGAGCGGCTTTTTCCTTTTTGTCTCACTCCCATTTCTTTTTGCATTTTGAAACTCTCCTTAGAACCTCCTTAAGGTCCAACTGTGCGAAATGTGAACCTGTTCAATGTTTCAAGTGGTCGTGAAATGTTTTCAAGATTATACATATGTAGGTAAAATTGTTGGTAGCCTTCTGTAAAAGAAAGAAAAATGCCCAACGGTCGCTGAAATAACTTGAAACTGACAAAATGAGTCACGGAAAAATACTAGAATTTGCCTACGAGCTTACAAAAGCCAATTTCAACCATGGAGTACATCGTGTCAATGACCTTGAAACTCACCTTATAGAATATAGAACATTTCCATTCTTAAAAATGCGGAGCAACTTGTTGTCTGTGGTAACCTCGTGGAAGTGGGCTCCCTTCTCATTGGCAAAGAAAAGATCCGGCTTCCAAATGGAGTCTAACATTGAGGGGTCCAGGTCCAGAGAGTCATCTGGATACTCAGCGTAGGCAAGCCTGGGATCATTCCACTGCTGGCGAAGGAAGATATTTACCCGATAGTCCTAAAATGCACATGACAATCATTTGTGGCAATTGATTCATATCACTTGGCATATGACTAAAAAAAGATGAAGTGGTAACACTTAAAGTACACTTGGGTTGCACAGGTTTAAATAGAAATACAACAGGGCAACGTATACTACCAATATGCAGAAACATTGGCATACACAGCATGCCCTAACTCAGTGTTTTTCAACCTTTTTTGAGCCACGGCACGTTTTTTAGATTGGAAAAATCTTGTGGCACACCACTAACCAAAAATGCGCCAGTTTTGCCAGTTTTTCGTCTGTCCAGTCTTGAAATTTAGTTTGAATAAAAAACGAACTTGGCTTAGTAGAGTGCCGATTGCTGGCCTCCATTTTTAAAACTGAAGAATGTCTGGATCTGCGTGTTACGTCATATCTGAGCATGCGCTGAAAGAAAGCACCCGGGATCAATTTAAACAGGAAAAGATCAAATTCAATCTTGCTAATATTCTATAATTAAACTCTATTAAACTAGACATGTTTTAAATATAGATATTTTTTAATAAAACTGCACTTGTGAATAAATAGAAGGGTTTAGATTCTGTTCCACAGGTGGCGCTAATGCACACGAAAGCTGCTTGCCAACCGCCAATAAACAACAGAAGAAGAAAAACACCCTGACAACTTTCCGTTTGAACGGGCACAAAATACCTCAATCGGATTGGTTAAAGGAATATTCCATCCCCGTTCAAATCTTTCCGTTTCAGCAAATAAACCAAATGCAATTGGAATATATGGGTCCATGTATACTATTGACTATTAACATAATATCATAATGATGATTAATAAATGCTAATTATAAAAAGTGATATTGGGTAATTCCTCACGGCACACTTGACGGTTTCTCAAGGTACACTAGTGTGCCGCGGCACAGTGGTTGAAAATCACTGCCCTAACTAACGAATCTCAGCCCAGCAGTGGCACATCACAGTAGTACAGTAGTACAGTAGTACAGCAGTACAGTAGTACAGTAGTACAGTAGTACTGTAGTACAGTAGTAGAGGAAACTAACTAACATACATTTGTGTCGTTGTAAAAGCTGCTACTACTAACTGCTGCCGTTAAATGAATGCCTTGTCATGCATGATAGTTTTTCTGGGGGCCCCCCTGGCACCACAAGAAGGAGCTCTAGGCTACGCGTCTCTTAAGACTTCAGTGTTGGGTTTGTTCATTCTAAATTACATTTTCATTTTTCCCCCAAATGAGATCAACCCCCCCCCAGGCAGCGTACCTAACCGAAACAGACATTTCGGCACATTTGATGATAAAAACATGCCTGGGTACTTGAGTCGTTGCTGAAATATTGTACTCTGAGGACAAACCTGGGGCACAATCATTTATCCCTTTGTGCTGCTCTCACATACAGATAGAGGATGGATTAGGAGGGATTGAGCAAGCAAATGGGGAGAAAAAAAGAGTCAAACCGCACTAAATCTGTTTAACATGGATGGCGTGTGCAGACTACAGTGAACAAACCTGGATCTAAGCCCTCCGTGTGCGTGTGTGTGTGCGTGTGTGTGCGTGTGTGTGCGTGTGTGTGCGTGTGTGTGCGTGTGTGTCATGTACACTCGTAGTCTGTGTGAGAAAGAAACAGAGCCAGCAAGAGAGAGAATTACAATAGATATTCAATGTAAACAAATATCACGTCTAATAAAACCACAAGCTGCTGACTGAAGATGGTGTTTTAATGGAGGTATTTGGATTTTCATAAAGTCATTTTGTAGGCACTGAAATGATGATCCCACGGCCTTATTGTTATTTATCAGTCAAACAATGATCTGGTGCAAGCGTGACCCCAATGAGAGCAAGCGGTATAGGAAACGGATGGATGGATCTGGTCGGAACATACCATAACTTATCTTCGTGTCAGTTCACTACTGCGTATTTCAATGTGTCGGTTATGCGATGAGGTTACTGGGACCGCTTGTATGCCAGAGGAAAAAAGTCGAGAATGAATCAAAAGACAGATGGTAAGAGGAGAGCAAGATCGTAATCCTAAAGTAACATATGGCCCCTATACTGTATGGTCCTCTCTCCTTACTACTTTGAGGTATGAACTGTCTGTCAAAACCTCATTGAAGTCTTACTTTGCAGTCTGTATACCTGTTTATTTTCCCTTTTTGGCCATAAAACTTTTAGTTTAGATAATGTTATCATTTTACTGCTTTACACAACTCAATAGCACGCGTAGGCAGCTTTTTCCATGTATATGTATACGTATATGTACATGTTGATGTATTCCAAGTTTGAAGTTACAGTAATCCCTCATTTATTGCTGTTCGTTGCTTCCAGATCCAACTGTGATAAGTGAATTTCTGCAAAGTAGAATTCCTTATATATAAATGGAACGTTAGCATAGAGCATAGAGAATCTGTTCACAACCTTAAATGGGTGTGAACATTATAAGAGCTTCCTCGACATGACATAACACCCCTATAGTCACCTTAACCCAATATTAGCCACCAGTAGACATCGTATAAGTACAAAAGACATAAATAAGACATGTACTTGTGTGTGTGGTGATATACACTCATGATCAAACAGTGTAGGACCGGTTGTAAACTTGTAAAAATTTACATTTTGTATTATTGGATCTTACAGAGGCTCTGATTAGAGCTTTAAAATGCAAAAAGAAGAAATGGGAGCGAGGGAATTTTTTTTTTTGGCATCACAAATTGATCACAAACAACCATTCAACTGAAAGAGGCTATTCAACAGCTGATCAATCAATCAATTTCGTCGACCAGGCACAGGCGCGGCGCACCTGCTTGCACCACACTTACACCACGCTTACACCGCGCTTACACCGCGCTTACACCGCGCTTATACCGCGCCAACGGGGTGTACAGCATCACGCTAATCCAAGCATCTTACTTGTTTTCCAGCAACATTGCCTCGTGATCTTTTTCTGGCTGAGTTTTCACTTCTAAAATGTTGATTTCGGGGGGCAAGCCTTTTATTTATGGGGGAGGGGCGTTATTTCTCTGTCAGGTCTGTCAGGCAGGCGTTGTGTTATGCTGTTGAAAACCCACAGAGGCGAGGGCTTTCAGTCATGAGGGATGACCCCTGTAAGATCTCCCAGTAGTGGCCGTTTGACACCCCTGCACAACCTGAAGCTCTAGTATTCCATTGATGGAAAAAGCATACCAGAAACTACTCAGCATACTCTTTTTATTTTTCTATCACTCCCATTCTTTATTTTTGCTATTTTTCCTCTGGTCTTAAAATTTGAATTAGGAGTGTATATATTCCCCACGGGAATCATGGCAGACAGGAAATGGCATCAGGGATTCCAAGTAGACTTTTAGCTTGGCGTAGGCTACGGTCGCAACAGTACCCCCTGTTAGGGATTGTTGGCCTTTTGTTGGATAGTTGAAATCTGCAATAAAAGCCTGTTGTTCCAATAATATAGCGTGGTGCTTGTGTCTCTCACCGAATATTTCAGTAGCAGTACTGTCGACAAGTGACCAACCTAGAATACTAGCATCTTCTGAATGCGTTATTGTATTTTACTTCATTTAGGCAAAAAAGGGTAAGATTTGCCGAAATATGCGTATGTTTGACAAATAATTGGTCATACTCAACCAAAAAAAGTGCATGATTTACTAAAAACTACGATAGAGTGAAGCTGTGAAATTCAAAGTGTGAAGTGGCGAGGGCCGACTGTTGTATCGGACAGAGGGGAGAAGGCAGCGTACATGAAGAAGAACACGGGTGTGAAGTTTAACACACACATCACATTATGTGATAGCTGGGTTTGTGTTGCTGTGTGACTCTTTTCGCATTTATGCCAGTGTCCTTCTTTTCTGCATTCTGTGTGAAATGCCCAGACGGGATCTATTTACGGGCTCTCTGGGCCCCTTGCGGGGTGGCAGTGGATCAGGAAGTGACAGGTTGTTCAGTAACCAGAGGCTGGTGGTGGTTCAAACCGGATTCCTCCGTCCAAGTCACTGCTGTTGTGTCCTTAGGCTTCACCCACTTTGTCTCCAATGCTGCCCACGCTGGTGGATGAATGTGAAGGGTGTTTGGTGGTAGCTGTAGAGGCCAAGTTGGCAGTCATGTTTCTGTACAGTGCTTTGGGTGTCCACAAAGGCACCAAATACAACCAATCTATTATTATGGAGGATTCAGTGTGAGGCCAGATCAGATGCGTGCAGACCAAATATCTGTAAACATGGTACAGTATGTTGCCATACTTGGAGGTAAACTTACTAATGCCAGTCTAAATCAGTCGCTAAATGTTTTCATTGCACAGCCGCTCTTCCCGTCTGCTTGTCTGTCTCTTCTCATTTCTGTCTTTGTCCGCCTTTTTCTGTGTCATTCTATCTGTGGGCCATTCTTTCTAGTCACAGTTTAGGTCTTCACTTCTTTCGTCTTGAAAATGAAGTGCATATAATTGTCCCTGACCATACCATCCAGGATAACAAGGATTACAGACGTCTACGAATTGTAATAAAACTTCAATAATACCAGCCCCTCTGCTAATCTTCAGGACAATAACAATATTTTTATGTATGCTTTTTAAGGAATTACAAATGCACTCTTTATGCTGCTTAGCTTCTGTATTGTGCCGAGTTCGTATTAAATATTGGTAAATGACATACATTGTGTACATACCATGGTGGTTTCTGCAATGGAACCAAAGCTGTTGATGAAAATGTTACAGGAAACATTGACTGGCGGACCTGTGAAGGTAGAGTCACAGGCATTACGTACGATAGTGGCAAACAAAACGCTACATTTTGAGTATAGGCGATGGTCTGCTCCACTGGTGTGGCATTGGAAGGTAGTTGCAGTATTGAATTGGTGTATCAGAAACAGCTTAGTGCAGCAGTGGAGATTATGGGATATCATATACCACATTATCAAACATGAAACATGCCTGCAGTGTGTAAGCATCCTGTACATAAATCCAATTCTAAAGCCCTACTATGCAGTCATACGGGAGTCTTCCAATTGGGTAGTTCTGTAAATAGGTTTAAATAGGGTCATGCCATTTTCTGTGAAGCGGTGATTCTCACTCTCCTCGTACCGGAATGTTGAAAGGCATACAATACAGCACAAATGCAGATAATTCATAAATACAGTATCAACTTTCCTCGCATATAATTAGTACATTGTTACAAAAAATCAGTTGACAGATACCTTTAAAGTTTGGTCTTATTCTGGCATCATATCCCGATGTTCGTCCCATCAGTTTGTCCAGGAAATCGGAGGGCGACATTGGGGCCTGTCGAGTTCTTGCAGCATTGTCAACCTCCTTACACTGGCCAACACTGTTCGAGACACAAAACGACAAACTAGTCAACATTTTGACAGGTGCTGCACCACCTAATTCAGACGGTATGACTGGCGTCAGAGGTTGGCCCACATTGCCAGCAATAAGTCAGACTCGTTTCCAGTGAGGGTTGGACTCCACCGTGGATGCCCTTTGTCACTGATTCTGTTCATTCTTTTATGGACAGAACTTCTAGCTGTAGCAAGGGTGTTGAGGGGATCGGGTTTGGTGGCTACAGAACTGGGTCTTCACGTTGGACTTTGGATATTCGACTTCATCAGACAGTGATCTTCAACTCTCACTGGATCAGTTCGCAACTGAATGTGAAGTGGTCCTAGTCTATGTTTCTCGCCTGAAAATGGTGGAGTGTCATCTCCAGGTCAGGGAGGAGATCCTGCCCGAAGTGGAGGAATTTAAATACGTCCGGGTCTGTTCACAAGTGAGGGAAGGATGGAACAACCCTCTGTCGTTCCTCCCTCATCCTCATCCTGGGGACTAGGCTGTGGTGAAACGTCTGGTATTCAGGTATCCATTCCTTGGTAGGGTACTGTCATAACCATGCTGGTACTTGCTTCATGTCATGCTTAACATCCTGGGCTCTAATTTCGTAGACCACCTGCCTACGCCACACCAACAGGGTGTGGCTAGCACACTTTGCCATTTTTGTGAGCAGTGTAGTCTGGCGCAGCGCTGCGCACCCATGCCTCCATCCCTCCCACTGCCGCAAATGGCAAAGAGGGAGGACAGAAGGTGTGTTTACCTGCTGCAATCTCTGTTGTTGTACGGGCGGCTTTAAGTGCAGATTGTTTTGTTCTTTTACAGACATTTACTTGGGAATGTACTTGTGATCCACATTGTGATAACGACAATAGCAAAGTTTTTTAAAACTGATATTGTTCTTATTTTGGGGATGTACTGCTTTGTTCAGAGTGCTGTTCTCGTAGAATGACCTAAAAAATACATTGAGTACAAGGCACTAAAACCAAAAATCTGAAAATGCTTCTTGAGGCTTCCAACAGCTTATCACAGACAAAGCAAACAGACACCAGCACTAAAACATTAAAGAGAGAAGGCTGTATATGTAAAAGTGTGTCATGCATTATGCAGTTTTTCAAATCTATCTCTTTTTTACAATAGTAGAGCTTTTCCTGAAACCCGGAATTGGCTCTCAGAGTAATGCTAACTGGAAAGACACTCGTTGGACCTCAAACCTCCACCAAGGACCAAAACAGGAATTGAGACTAGTGCATATTTCAGGTTCAACAAACTCCAAGTCCAAAATCCCAACTATAGTCTCAGAACATGCTTCCTTTTCTGTCACTTAAAGGGGTTTGGATTTTTTGACATGAATTTATATGACATCCCCAGGGGACAAAATATAACATTGAGCAAATGATGAGGTGTGATTTTTTTCGAGTAGGCATTTTTGGGATGCAAATGTATTGCCAGCAACTACATGGAACTATGCTCTTCACTACCGAAATCGGATCAGAACTGGACCAAGTGGGGGGGGGGGGGGGGGGGGGTTGCTGCCGTTGGAGATACATACAAGTCATCCAAGTTCATGTCAAAAAATCGGAACCATCCCTTTAAAAGTATGACATGAAGAACAGTGTTAAAATGCCACAAAGTACCATAATGCCCCTGGCTTGTGGTTAAAAAGGGCAGTCCCTAACCCTAACCCTAACACCCTAACCCTAACACCCTAACCCTAACACCCTAACCCTAACACCCTAACCCTAACCCTAATACCCTAACCCTAACACCCTAACCCTAACACCCTAACCCTAACCCTAATACCCTAACCCTAACACCCTAACCCTAACACCCTAACACCCTAACCCTAACACCCTAACCCTAACACCCTAACCCTAACACCCTAACCCTAACACCCTAACCCTAACACCCTAACCCTAACACCCTAACACCCTAAACCTAACACCCTAACCCTAACACCCTAACACCCTAACCCTAACACCCTAACCCTAACCCTAACACCCTAACCCTAATACCCTAACACCCTAACCCTAACACCCTAACCCTAACACCCTAACACCCTAACCCTAACACCCTAACCCTAACCCTATGGACAATTTGGAGTGGCCAATTAACCTAGCATGTTTTTGGAATGTGGGAGGAAACCGGAGTACCCGGAGAGATCCCAGGCATGCACGGGGAGAACATGCAAACTCCACACAGAGATGGCCGAGGGTGGAATTGAACTCGGGTCTCCTAGCTGTGAGGTCGTTTTTGTTCCATTCACACTCATATTCCTATACTTTGGACTATGATGAATGAATGAATGAATCACACAATAAATAGAAAAAATGAACTGGATCATTTTTCTGGCCTATATATATTATAATATATAATATATGTCATATATATATTATATAATATATAATATTATATGATATTTGTGCATGTAAGTCTGTTTTCCTCGTCTCCCGCCTCCAAAAAGGCAGGAAGAAGGTTGGTTTCAGCACCTCAGTGTGTTTATTGCATTGAACAACGGCATGAAGAGAGTGAGCTCTTTTATCAGTCATGCAGTATCTTGGAGTATCTTGGAGTATTTTGGGTGGAAGATGTGCCAGTAGCATACCAGAGTACAGAAGAGTGTAACATAGTAGAAATTCAATTATTAGATTGTAATATACTGTCATACTTTTTATAGTTTTTACTTATATTTTAAAGTAATGTTAAAATCTAGTGCTTAGCATTTTTCCAAGGCATTTTGCAGCATCTGGACTGACATTTCTAACATTTTATTACTTGGGTGCTGAGTTTATTCGTCGTGGTCCCAACTTTTGGTGTAGACAATAATTCCCTGTAAATAATTCATACCTGAGAAAAAGGGATATTCTACAGCCGAGTAAGAAGACTCCAACAGAGTAGTTCCTCCTCATCGCTCCTAGGGTCCGTTTTGATTCCTGGCGGCTTGGCGAGTCCAGCAAAGAGGGCTCCTGATCCTGGTACGATTAAACGGCGCTCACAAGGACGCTCCGGAGAGACGGGGACTCCCAAAACACATTCTTCCGCCAACCCACATTCAATCATGAAATGAAAACACAGTGTGAACTAAAAACGGGGCCGATCGGCTGTCCGGGATCTGCTCCCAATTCGTGTGGTAACCGGGTGAAATATTGAGAAAGCGAGCACCGCCCCCGTCCCGGGATTGTAAAGATTGACAGACTGAGGACCCAACCATCTGGAAGTTTTCATATCCCGCCCCCGTCCCGCGATTGTAAAGATTGACAGACTGAGGAGCCAACCATCTGGAAGTTTTCATATCCCCGCCCCTCTCCCCGCCCCTCTCCCTCCCTCCCCGCATCTGAAATGACAAGCTCAGTGAGCTGGAGCAAATGGAGCGCTCAGCGGTGCATCCTGTCCCCTGTTCTGTGCCTATATGTCCCTATAGCTGTCCACCCGGCTGTCCTGCATCTTCCTCCTGTTCTTTCCGTTTGTTTCTTCCTCCATCTGGCTCAGACACACTTTGTCATTCTGCACGAATGGGCAGGATCACATTGAGACGCATGTGGTTTGGATCCCCGGTTGGAAAGATGCTGAAGTTGATCACAGTTTACCATATGGGACCCAAGTAAGCGCCGGGAGAGGAAAGAAACTGTCTGCTATTAGAATTAGACCAACAATTCCGCAAATAAATATTGAAGGGAAATTTATTTTGCTAAGTTCTTTTAAAAAAGCTAACTTAAAGAACAATACATTTTTAAACAGAAAAATCCAAGTATTAGTATAAGTAAATATTGCCCTGCAATTGACTGGCAACCAGTCCAGGGTGCACCCAAGTCAGCTGAGGTAGGCTCCAGCATAACTGCTTGTCCTAACACTGTATGTGTTTTAAGTCCAAAAATGACCTAAGGTCATATTTCTCCTCTTTTGTTGAGAGGATTACTGTAAAATGTAAATGTATTACATTTTGTGTTGTAGGCCACTGTTTGCTTCTGCATACATTTAGCTATTTGACATTTTATATATTTTTAATATTGCATCAAAACATTTCAACAGATCTGTGCCCGTGAGACAAAATGCCAGCAATAAATGGCTTTTTAGAAAAAGCCATCCAACATATCGCCTTGCTAGTAGAATGGACAAAGGAGGTGGTAAGGATGCAGGAAGAGTGGCATGTTGGAGATGGCTGTACTTTGCACCCTGACGTTCATCCCTCCACCCTCTCTTCATCCTCTTCATCTTAATGTGGAAGATATGAATTAGACATCAGCTTGTGGATATTACAGAGCAGCATAGTAAAACTTTCAACGTTCTCTGTCAGCTGCTCTCTGCTCTCCGGCTCTTATCTTAAATTGTTCAGGATACAATCCAATCAAATAATACGAGTACACTAAGACTTCATGATAACTTCATTCTATGCATTCTATTCTATAATTCTATGAAAATGTATTAAAGAGACAAGATGCAGACTGCATCTATTTCCACATTTGGATTTGTAATCATAAAGAATAATACATTTTATTTGTATAGCGCTTTTCAGAGTACTCAAAGACGCTTTCCAGTGAAGAAAAAATACATAAAAAATAGAGTTGAGTAAAAACAGTGGAAACGATGCATTCAAATACAACATCCATACATTCATTCAGAGCTAAAAACAAGGCGAAAAGCGGGATGGGGCACATGAATGTACATGAATTTGATTTTGAATTTGAATTTGATGAAAAAAATGGAATCATGTTCCTTATTAGAATTTCTATCACCACAAAAATCTTTTTAATGGTAATATGAGCATATGAGAGAGAAGTTGCCACAGACTTTCTCATCTTCTTCACTGGGGGGGTGGGGGGGGGTAAAGTTATGGCGAGACGGGGCTGCTGCTGTTGTTAAATCTTGTAAAAGGGTTAGGGACAACTGATTTAATAATACATGCTCAACATTTACCTGCCCTGATGAAATGTTGGCTAAAAAAGAGTGAGATGTAGGCTAACATAACATGCTAACAGTATGCTAACTTATTTCATTGTGGACAGGTTGGTCTTTGTGGATATGCAAGTGTTTGTATGAAATACAATAGCTTGTTTATCCATCTAGAAATTTTCTGACTATATTTTTAAAAAATCACAATGACTTGGGAAATGGTGTAAATAAAAATCACCAACAGCAGTTCTGCAACTGCACTGTCATTTTTTTTTGAGCGAAACCGTAACACCAAAATCCTGAATGTAGTTCTTACACTGTGCTCCATTTACGATCTAATTTTCTGTTTCTTCTACAATGATAATGATAATACATATTTCAAGTCAACACAACCAGCCGGTAGGACGCAGCACAGATGGTGGCTATGTGTGGTCTCACCGTGCCTCTATGGTTGTCGTCATCCTACCATCCATACCTTTTGTACCACAGGAAGCTAGTTGTTGCTAACACGTCATGGTTTAACAGCTTCATATGCAGCACCCCTCCCCGTGCGCACAGTGTAGCGTAAGTGGATGTGGAAAAGGTGACCTTGCTCTGAGGTAAGGCTGACCCTCATTCAAGCCATTCGCCAACTGACAGTGAAATGTTGAACATGTTATATACGATGTTGGCCACACGCATGCACAAACACATGCATATTCAAACAGAAGCATAGTTGTGAAGCATAGACACATAGTCGGATTCAATATTAATACATTGAATTAACCAATTAGTCTTCAAGAAAATAGAGTAAACATTTTGGATGCTGTAAAGTACAGACATAGTATGCAAAGCAAAACGTACTGCAAAAATAACATATGTATTTTCAATCCAAAGTACGTCTGAACAAGGTCAATTTTCTCACACAGCCAGGTAGGTCCACAGTCACAGTACAATAAGTGACTGCGAGTATGAGGCTCATATTACAAGCAGCATGAATATGGACACGCCCTACCCTACTTTTCACACAGGAAACCTACTATGCTGCCCATGTCTTCCTGAATCCAAAGGTTAGCAAGAATGCTTGGATTTCCTTGATGGACTCTCAAGCAAAAACCGGGAAGGCTTACCTTCAACCTCGCAAGGCGGGCAAAGTAAGTACGGGGATTTTGACACGGCTTCATCAAGTAACAAGAGCAAATTGTGTTTACTGAGCTTTGGTAATATACTGGTAAAATACTGGTAATAGTAAAATATGCTTACGTATATTTCTTCTATAAAAATGACATTCAGCTTGTACTTCACAGTTTATCATATGAAAGATAATATGATAAATAATAAAGAATTTATCAGCAGTGTATCTCTTCAATGTCATGCATTTTGTCTTCACATTATGAATTCCCACAGTTTGCCGTTGCCATTCCAGGGAATTTATTTCACACAGCATGAATGGCTTCCTTTTTATTTATTTTTTAAAAGGCACTTTTGTGTTGCGCAAGCAGAAGCTGAAACGAGCAAGTTGAGACACAGAGTATCCATGCCGCACATTCCTGTGCAGCACTGACTGCAGCACTCACTGTTGCCAACCTTTCAGGAAGAATAGTACTATTGGCTGTCCAGGAAGTCGCTAAATGATGTAAAACGCCGTAGGAAAAAAGCATAACCTCGTAGGAGAGACAAAAATAGTGAGTCAAAACACTTTCATTATGTTTAGAACTACAACAAAACTTGATTCTCGCTTTGATCATTTAAAATTGTCCATTATTTCATCTAAATAAAAGAATGAATATTTGATGTCTGCCAGTGCCAAGTTCTCCCATCATACGTTGGCTATTGAGAACCTTTTTAAATTAGCACAATTGACCATACAATAACAGATTATGCTGTGTTTACCTGAACGATTGGAAGAGAATCCACTTCATTTGACTAACAAAGAGTAGAAATTAGGCATGTCCCGATAATTATTGGCCGATATCGGCATAAGAATGGGATATCATTTGATATTGGTGTCAAATTTTTTCCAGATTATGAAAACCGATATTAAAAATGCTTTACACAACACACATGTGTTCATTCCACCACAGGAGATGTCATGTTATATGATGCACATATCGGTATCGGTATCAGCTGATATCAGTATCTGATTTTTTCCCGATTATGAAAACCGATATTAAAAATGCTTTACACAACACACATGTGTTCATTCCACCACAGGAGATATTTCATGTTACACATATTGGTATCAATAATGGCTGATATCGGTATCGGAAATTGAGAGTTGCATAACCCCTAATAGAAAAATAGACTAACAAGAAAATAGAAACCCAATAAACCCCCTCCTCTTCTATCCAGGACTACTGAAGATTGTGACATTTGCATTTTAGATCTCCTCGTGTAAAACAGGGAGAGCTCCACCCCTGGGCTCGCGTACGCGTGGTTCATTTGCAGTTTCGATGCGTAGAGCTCATCATCAGGGATTGTGACTGCCGTTGGGCGGGGAGGACGTGAGAACAGGGAGAACACAAAATGCAGAACAACACAGTACATGCTAGGAAGTCCAACACGGCCAGTCACATCCACACCAAATTTAGGGCCGAGTGGTTGTCAAAGGTTGCTCATGTCATGACTCCTGTCTCCTCAACTGGGGACTTTATGACGCACCCTCAGATGTCCCAATCAGGTTGTCTTCTGCCTGGTTCCTAATGTCTTTTCTGCTTTCCTTTAGAAATGGAAGCCAGTGTGGTTGTCACTGGTCGCACCCAGCAGCAATGGGGTGGGTCGACTGGAGATTCAGAATATAGGAGGTAGGGGTGCACACCCATCTGACATACATGTCAATGATATCTGTTGTTATTACACTAACTGCAAATGCTGCGATAATGTGAGTGAAAATTCAGACTCTATCTATCAGTTGCTATAATTAACACACTTAGGGGCGGATCTACTCAAGGTTTCTGTGTAAAAAAAACAAGTAAAAACTGTACAAGTGTGTACAAAGCGCATCTACTAACGGGGTGGAATGAGGATTGTGTCTGCCAAATGAGCAAAATATATATCAATATAACGGTCTGACTTACGGTTTAATCCAACAAACATTAAACTCATCACACAGCAACTTAACACCCAACCGTTATACCTTGGACATATAGAAATATGTATCAATATGAGATGAATATGAAACTAAGTTGATGATGGGCTTTTGACCTGAGGCCACAGTGTCTATGTGAGTGCAGTCCACCATCGTATGGAATTCTGAACATTTTGTCTCCATCATTTGTCATGCAGGTGGTACGACAGGAGGTGAACACGGTACAGGGTTGCGAAGACACCACCAGCCTCAGGAAAGACAAGTCAAAGTGGTCCGGCTCACTGACTTAATCAGTGTCCTGAGACTTCCCCCGAATGCCGAGGCCTGTCCCATGGTACCTTCCAATATCATCCAGCTTTACTGAATGCTGCTCACGAGCATCAGCTGATTAAACTCGCTATCTGACTGTAGGAGAACATGTCAGCTTTTTGTGTGGAGACACAGGAAAGAACCATGGTCTTTGCCGCACACAAAGACGACTGTGTGGAGTGGGTGGAAAAACTTTGTCTTAACTCCTTTCAGGTAGGACCAGAAATTCTAACATTTGTTTGCTCTCTGTGCTTTTACCACAAAACCATCTGAAATATTATCAACAATCAATATTACGATCCTGAAGGGGTCATGAGCTGGAATTTATGCTCTGCTGAATGATTGAATGGCATTGACTTCAATGCCTGTAAGTGCTTGATACATGGCTGCACGGTGGTGGAGTGGTTAGCACGCAGGCCTCACAGCTAGGAGACTTTGAATTCTCTGAATGTTGTGTTTCTCAAGAGCCCAGAGACCAATCAACTTCATATGGAGGACAACCAGATATACGCAACAGCGGGTGACGGTACCTATTTCTTTTTCTTTTATATTCTTGCTTACAGTTGATTCTCTAATTCTCCTTTTGTGAAATGTTCAATTCATGTAAGACATGAAATGAAACATGATGTGGTGAGGGCAAACCGGGAACTTTTGTAAATCCACACTTTGTGTTACATGCCTCCTAATAAAAATGATACAACATAATTCTGTATGATGAAACATTTGTACAAAGATGTTGTTCCCTGTTTCCAGCCTCGGACTTCTGGGTGGTGGTGCAAAAGACGGATGCAGCGGTCCGTTGTGGACTGCAGGGTTCGTATTGGCTGCAGGTTGGACAAAAGACCCTGCTCCTGAAAGATACGCAGAATATCAACATTGTTCAACAATGGCCCTACGAACTGCTGAGGCGATACGGTAACGATAAAGTAAGTGCTTTTAAAATATGTCATGAGTTTGTCCCCATAAGATTTTGCTACGTTGCAATTGCCACAGTTCATGCGCAACATCAAACAAGGATTGAATTCCAATTTATGTTCATTCAAAAAAGAATGAACAATTCATTAGCCATTTTGAATAAGTAAGGGGAGGTGAAGCAGAAGTAGAAATTATGCATTAACATGTTTTTGTTCTCACCAGATGGTCTTAAGAATAGAAGCGGGCAGACGCTGCGACAGTGGTCCCGGAACATTTACTTTTGAAACGCATCAAGCTGAGAAAATATTCAACCTGATTCAGAGCACCATCAAGCAAAAGACTTTGGCTGTTACATCAGGCAACCCTCCCCAGAAAGAGGAGACAGTTTTGGTAACCAACTCACAGACTGACTCCCCTCTGCCCAAAACACCCGATGTGGCCAGTATGGCTTCCATTTTGGGAAGCAAGGGGACACAGGGACATCTATCTGTTGTCTCAGAGGACACTGCGGGTTGTCAAGATGACTCTGCTCATTCCTCGGAAAGTCCATCGTCACAGCCAGCTCCTATCACCCTCATGCCTCTTCCGGTGGTCCCAAAGCTGGACAAATCCTCTCTAGGTCTTCCTTGTGGCCAATCAGAAGCGGAGTATGCCGACCCAAATGACTGCATCCCAACTTTACCAAAACCTAAAACTACCACGCCTCTGTATGTCGACCCGGCAAGTGTTCTTCCCCTTTGTCCTCCGAGTTCGCAACCTTTAAAGCCACCTTCTTTCAGCCCTCATCGCCGTTTCGTCATCAGTGACCCAGACACTGTTTATTCCGAAGTGTATGATAAAGTCACCCCGGGCCAGAATGACCCATACGTCAGTTTGAGCCAAGGTAACATGATGCGTCTCCCACAGGATGAACCAATTTATGCTGAACCTGTGAGCAAGGAAGATGAAATAGCTCGTAAAGATGTAACCAAGCCGGACCCATTCGCCCACCTCTACGCTCAAGTAAATAAAACACCTCTATCGTCTAGTCCCTCTTCAACCACCAGCACGTCCCCTTCCTCCTCTGCATCATCCTTAGCCAGCAGCATGGCCACCACTAAAATAGCCGAAAACGCTCTTGATGATGTCATCTATGAAAACCTAGGCCTCATTTAAATCAGTTGGTATAGCAAGCCTCCAGGCACAGCCAACTTTCATACTGTATCTGTTTTGGTCTGCGATTTCATGTTCAAATGTTAGAACCAATGTGTGTTCAGTATGCATGCAATCCATTTTCAATCTGTGGTTTGTTAAACTGGTAGCTTCAACCATTTTCCAGTACCTACTTTTGCTGGTTTCTAGAGCCCCCGTCAATCATGTGCGCTTAGAAACATCATCACTACAATGAACTCCATGTAAACCAGTCGTCAAACTTGGCTGATTTTATCATTAGTGGAGCTGATCATGTTGGACAAAGTGCTAAGTCTGAAAACTTCAAAGAACCATTGGCTGATTTTCAACACTTATGCAAAATGATCATGCTATGTTGTTTGGTTTATTTTGAAGCATATTTGGTTGTAGGTGCTGAAAGTCGGCCTACCCCAGCTGACTTTCAGAATGAACACCATGAACTATTTAAGATGTTCTCCTTTGGAGCTAAACTGTGTGCGCACGAGCATGTGTGTGTGTGCATTCGGAAGAGTCCCTACGATCCATAGCCTTCTGCACGCGACATTCCTCCATGGTTTTCCACTTCCTCCTTGCTGTTGTGGGTTCCTACATGCAAACTAGCCATGGTGAGCTCCTGTTAAATGCACCTTGTGGCCGTTTTTATGGCTTAAAACTGATCTAACAGTGACCTCTTTCTACTTGTTTAGATGTTTAAATATGTCTGCGGTATTGAATAAGTTAAGGGGGCAGCCAAAAATCCTGAAGGAGACTGTTCGGCCATTTTTTCATGACCTGAATTACAGCAATTCTGCAAAACAATTCCCCCCACAGCTGTTGCTTATCACTTTTCACACAAGCCCATGTAGGGTTTTTTTTTGTCCCTTAATAAAGTTTCATTTAAAAACTGAATTTTGCGTTCAGTTGTTTTGTTTTATGATCTGCAACATTTGACATGTGACAAAAATCAGGAAATGGGGAAAAATACTGACACCACTGTATATGTGTTTAAACAGCGCCCTCTGCTGTGAGCATAGAGTATATAACGGTTACGGCACGTGGTTTTCCCAGGCGGTCTCCCTTCCCATCCAGCAGTCCCGACCCTCAGGCGTACTGCCGGGAATTCTGTGCCACATAAGACTTGATCTCCATATACATGATATGATTGGTATTGGTGTATGTTGTTTTATTGTGATGAAATACTCCATATTTTTAATATAGCTGGTTTAGCTCTGACGAATTTGCCGACGGGGATCCTCTCTTCCCTCTCCTGTAAAACTTCCAATTAAAAGACGGATAACTTTGCTTCTATGACGTCACATTTTGTTTTCGCTCTCATTTTGGAATGAAAGGCGTCCCCAATCAGTCACGGTAAACACGAGACCACGTGACACAACCCGGAAGTGTGAGGAAAGCTAGCTAATCTAATTTCACAAGGCTGGTCTGCGAAGGCAAGAGGAAGAGCGTCGAACGTCCGGCCTTCATCGGTAGGCTACTAGCCTTTCAAGCGAACGGGGCCATTAGTGGATTTGCTGCCTTTAAAGTTGTTCCCCTCGCGAGAATCTGCCACTGTTTGGGGTTTGTCCCGCCTCGTGACCACTACGTCACACGTACTTCCTGTGATTGTGGAAGTGCTGGCCCGAAGCGTTCGTCCGCTCCAACTTCCTCCTGCCGATGCTGATCAACATGAATGCCGCTTTTAAGACTCAGCCTAGTCGTTGTTTGCTAAACTCTCCTCTTCTGTGAGTCATCCGTACTCCGCTCCTCCACAGCCGCCATGTTATACACGGAGGAGGCCGGGTTGCCAGATGAGCGCAGCTTCTGGGAGGAGTGGTCGCTTCTGTTTTGGACCTCTGTGGCCGTGATGGTCCCGGTGGTCATCACCCTGTGGTGTAGCGTCCAACGCTCCAAGCGGAAAAGCCACATGAAGGAGTTCTTTCGCAAGAGCAGACACGGCTGGCACTACACGGACTTGTTCAACAAGCCCACCTACTGCTGCGTGTGCTCCCAGCACATCCTCCGCGGTGCCTTCTGCGACTGCTGCGGCGTGTGCGCCGACGAGCAGTGCCTTCGCCGGGCCGACCGGGAGCTTCCGTGCAAGGAGATCATGGCCCAGGGAACGGAGCACCGGTGGGTTCAGGGCAACGTGCCCCTGGCCAGCTACTGTGCAGCCTGCAAACAACAGTGTGGGACGCAGCCGAAGCTCTGTGACTACAGGTGGGGCATAGCGGGCTTTATGGCGGGTTCTTTCATCGGGTGCTCTTTTTTATTCACGTTGCATAACTACACATTCATTAAATGCACCACCGCGGGAGATTAGTTGACGTATATCGAAGAGATTAGTCGACATCTGCCCTCCAGTGCTCTTTATTTTGCTCGCGTCATCATCATCGTCATCATCATCATCATTGTATGATCATGGTGTTGGTGCCAATGACTTGAGGCATGCTACACGCGTGTTGTGATGACAGCAAACAAAAAGACAATCAACATTCATTCATTTCATTTTCATTACCGCTTATCCTCAATTGGTGGTGCTGGAGCCTAGAGTCTAGACCAGGGGTCGGCAACCATTACTATGAAAAGAGCCATTTCACCCACTTGCCCACTAAAGAAAAATAGCCTGGAGCCGCAAAACGTTGTATGTTTAAAACAACATTGGAGGGAAAAAAAAAGACGAGTTGGAGTACTCTTGCTAGTACTGGAGATAAACTTTTGTTTTTAAATGAGCTCTAATTTATTTTTTAGAATCGTCAAATAACTCATTAATAATAATTAATAATTAATAACTCAAATAACTCAAAGTATTACTCATTTCCCTTCATGTTAACCTGTCAGAGAGAACTGGATAGCATCCTGTCTGCTCATTCAGTCACCAGTCAGAACTCAGTCAGGATGCATTCATGGTCTCACACAAAGTTGGATTTTTGTAAACTTATAACAAAGACGTGCATTTTCACCACACGGGTGCTAAAAAATATTCAAGCATTGCAAAGGGAGCCGCAACAAAGAGGCTGGAGAGCCACATGCGGCTCTGGAGCCGCGGGTTGCTGACCCCTGGTCTAGACTCTAGACTCTAGAGCCTGGAGCCTGGAGCCTGGAGCTTCAGAGCTGTGATAAATGGAACCAAGAATTCTGCTGTCTACCAAAATAATCCTGAAGGAGAACGTCCAGCCATCTGTTGGTGACCTGAAGCTGAAACCAACTTGGGTTCTACAGCAGGACAATGATCCAAAACACAGCAGCAAGTCCACCTCTGAATGGCTGAGGAAAAACTAAATGAAGACTTTGTAGTGGCCTAGTCCAAGTCCTGACCTGAGGCCTATTGAGATGCTGTGGCATGGCCTTAAAAAGGTGCTTCATGCCGTCATGTGAAACCCAGCAATCTTTATTGTGACTTTATTGATCAACTGATAGTATTTCTTTTGCTTTCCATGATGAAATATGGATCAATAGTTATTTTCTGCACTACTTCAAATGCCTGTGTTCCTTCAACATATCCAGATGCGTATGGTGCCAGGCCACAGTGCATGACGACTGCTTGGAAACCCTGGTGGATGCGAGCCAGTGTGACCTGGGTGAATTTCACAACCTCATCATCCCTCCTCATTACCTGCACCTCGTCAACAAGCTCCCCCGCAGACACCCGGACGAGTACACAAAGGTGGCTTGTGGTTTGCGCTCGTGCTGCATTTGTACACACAACGCTTCAAAGTCCCATTTGTGTCACACGCTTGTAGCTGGCATCCTCGTGTGGCTGTGGCTGGACTCCCGTGTTGGTCTTGGCCAACACGCGCAGTGGAAACAACATGGGGGAGGCTCTGCTGGGAGAGTTTCGCAGCCTCCTCAACCCCGTGCAGGTCAGTCAGAAGCTTCTTGTTAGCGCCATTTTTTTAATTGAGTTGTTGTTCTTAAAGTTCACGGGTTTCTTTTCCTTCCCCTCAGGTTTTTGACCTCTCGCAGTTAGCACCGTCCAAGGCCCTCCAGCTATGCACCCTGTTGCCCCCTGGTTGTGTGAGGGTGCTGGTGTGTGGGGGGGACGGCACTGTGGGATGGGTGCTGGATGCGATTGACAATATGAAGCTCAAGGTGAGATGAAACCAAACGACACAATCCTTATTTGAGACAAGAAGACTCGTTTTTCCCTTTTCTGTGCATTCTAAATATTGAAAAACAACATAGTTCACCTGCAAAGCCCTCGAAGAAAAACTCAACAACCTTTTATTGTTTTATACACACACTGTGACCATTTTGTAACAGGCACATTCATGATAATGTGTAATACTTACAGTATTTTGCCATATTTTTGACGTATTTTAAGCATTACAGGAACTTCTTTCCTGGACTTTTGGTTTCACAGAGCCTCATGAACGCTGCAACAACAGCATAGAGAGCACGTTTCCCCACACCTAAATGGTTCAGATCATCAAGCAAATGAAAATATCAGCCAATGACAACACACCTGAACACAACATGTAGTATTTAAATGAAACTGTTTATTATTAAGGGGGAAAACACCCAACATGGCTCTGTGTGAAAAAGCGATTCCATCCAGCCATTGGGACCCCAGCCAAGCACAGTGAGAGCTGTTATCCTCAAATGGTGAAAACATGGAAGAGTGCTGATGCTTTCCAGGAGTGGCCAAAATCGAGTAAAAAAATGTCACCTTTACACTCCTAATATTCTTTGTTGGTTAATGCGTAGATTACGAGATCACTGCAGGAACACAAGAGACGGCCAAAAGCCAAAAATGTACCACTTCCACATGGAATAGGAGGATACCTTTTTCATGATTTTATGTTGGACATGCCATGTCTCATCAGTGTAATGTTACCGCCGCCTAGTGGCAGGAATCCCACATA
This sequence comes from Doryrhamphus excisus, assembly GCF_030265055.1. Taxonomy (NCBI): domain Eukaryota; kingdom Metazoa; phylum Chordata; class Actinopteri; order Syngnathiformes; family Syngnathidae; genus Doryrhamphus; species Doryrhamphus excisus. The sequence continues at coordinate 389,164 of NC_080466.1, read as the reverse complement.
TAACTCATCTTTCTTGTCTTCACCCACGTGTCGCTTCATCTCTTGTGTCAGGGTCAAGACCAGTTCGTGCCAAGGGTGACCATCCTCCCGCTTGGCACAGGAAACGACCTCTCCAATACTTTGGGCTGGGGGTCGGGGTATGCCGGAGAGATCCCGGTGGAACAGGTTCTTCGCAACATCCTGGATGCAGAGGTGGTCAAAATGGACAGGTGGAGTATTTAACGACATCACCAGTACATACTGTAGCTTCTTGGCACTGCATGATGATGATGATGATGATGATGATGATGATGATGTTTAGTCTTAGGGCGGACTCCGACTAGCCAAGTGGTGCCATGCTTGGGCCTGTGATTCACGTGATTGCAACTGTCAACTTGCGGTCGTATTGTCCTTGCAGCCAGCTTCCCAACACCCCCCATACAGTGGTCGGGCAGGTTGACAATTATTATTGAATCGTATGGACCAGCGAAAGCTGTTGCCAACCTGCCAACCCCCTGAAAAACCAAAGGATGCTAGGGCCCACTTCGACATGTTTGGGAATTTAGCCTAAAAAATAAATCTGCATTGTTTAGTTTTTCCCTAAATTTGGACCCCACCTGCTAAAGCTATAACATTGTGCTTATCCATAACTCTGATTATTGACTATAACCATTTTCAGATGGAAAGTGGAGGTATCTTCCAAAGGCCTCACTATTCGAAAACCAAAGGTGAGTTTAGAGCCTTGTTGTAATTCATTGTAAACTTTGGGATGCTTTGTTTGTGGATTCTGCATGGAATGGAATGGAATGGCCTTTATTGTCATTATACAAGATGTACATCTTAGTATGTGTATCTTAGGTTCATAGGAATTGTCAATTGCCCATCAGGACAAATATACATTTGGTTTATGTGATTGTGATTGATTGAGTGGCCAGCCCAAGATTATTACTTATTACTTATTATTACCTTGCTTCTTGCCTCAAAGTCTGTAGCAATGGTACAAATCATATAAATAAGGTCATAAATAGCTTTTCTTTGCTGTGACTGCAATGTTTAGCACCAATTGGTGGGCATGAACATTTCAATAAAAACGTTTGTCCTCCCTTTGCCACAAAACCGTAGGGTCTTAGTAAACATTCAGTCTCATTTAGTACTTTTCAGTGGAAGTAGTAGGAGGTCATTCATTCATTCATTCATTCATTCATTCATTCATTCATTCATTCATTCATTCATTCATTCATTCATTCATTTTCTGCCGCTTATGCTCACAAGAGTCACAGGGGATGCTGGAGCCTATCCTAGCTGTGGGGTGAGAGGCGGGGTCCACCCTGGACTGGTGGCCAGCCAATCCCAGGGCACATATAGACAAACAACCATTCACACTCACATTCATACCTATGGACAATTTGGAGTGGCTAATTAACCTAGCATGTTTTTGGAATGTGGGAGGAAACCGGAGTACCCGGAGAAAAGCCACGCATGCACGGGGAGAACATGCCAACTCCACACAGAGATGGCCGAGGGTGGAATTGAACTGGAGTCTCCTTGCTGTGAGGCCTGTGTTGGGGGAAAGTAAATACATGGACTCCAGCTCCCCTGTTAGTTTGAAGCGTATAAGTACTCCAAAATGAAGGAACGAATGAAGGTACAAATATTATGGAGTGTGTATGGAGTAGACTGCCTGGCCTCTGCAGGTTCTGTCCATGAACAATTACTTCTCGGTGGGGCCCGACGCTCTGATGGCGCTCAACTTCCACACACATCGAGAGAAAACGCCGTCCTTCTTCTCCAGCCGTATCATCAACAAGGTGACGACCAGCTCCCACAAATCATAAACACGTCAGAATTTGAAAAGATGTCTTGCATTCATGTCTCGCCAGGCGGTGTATTTCCTGTACGGCACCAAGGACTGTTTAGTGCAGGAATGCAAAGACCTGGATAAGCGGATTGAGGTACTGCTGCTTTGGTCATATGCTTTGGTCATGCAAGGAAATACCGTGGTTACTGCACCTACTGCACCTACTGCACCTGTGGACTACAGACGTCTACGTGTGATGGATAGATGTTTATAGATGTTTATAGATGGTTTATAGATGTTTATAGATGGTTTATAGATGGTTTATAGATGGTTTATAGATGGTTTATAGATGGTTTATAGATGGTTTATAGATGGTTTATAGATGGTTTATAGATGGTTTATAGATGGTTTATAGATGTTTATAGATGGTTTATAGATGGTTTATAGATGGTTTATAGATGGTTTATAGATGTTTATAGATGTTTATAGATGTTTATAGATGTTTATAGATGGTTTATAGATGGTTTATAGATGGTTTATAGATGTTTATAGATGGTTTATAGAGGTTTATAGATGTTTATAGATGGTTTATAGATGGTTTATAGATGGTTTATAGATGTTTATAGATGGTTTATAGATGGTTTATAGATGGTTTATAGATGGTTTATAGATGGTTTATAGATGGTTTATAGATGTTTATAGATGTTTATAGATGGTTTATAGATGGTTTATAGATGGTTTATAGATGTTTATAGATGTTTATAGATGGTTTATAGATGGTTGAAGCTTACAATTAGTGGCCTCATCATTAATCAAATGACCCTCGTTTATCACCAATTGTTTGGTTAAATGAGTGTTGAGTATGTCTGACAGACTACTACCTTTTATCAGCCCCACAGTCCACACCAGACACCCCGTTCTCCCAGCAAACACAATTTGGATCATTTTAGGAATGACTGGCAGTTTGTGAGCGCTTCATACTGTACCTTTAAAATATTATTTGCCTGGAATATTCCAATTATTTTTACACACATGCTTATGTGGTGTGTATGTTTGTCCCTCAGCTGGAACTCGACGGTGAGAGGGTGCCGCTGCCCAGCCTGGAGGGCATCATAGTTTGCAACATTGGCTACTGGGGGGGTGGCTGCAGACTCTGGGAGGGAGTGGGAGATGAACCCTGCCCCCCCACACGGTAAGACAAGCGTAAACACAGAAGCTGCTGTCAGGGACACAATTAGCAAAGCTACTTTGAGATTGCCATCCATCTTGAACTCAATTCCAGTGGTTGGATGTACTTCACTGTCCATCCATAAACATGTCATTACGCTAATATACTGGAAGGAATTGCATCACAGCAGCTGGAGGACTAGGCTTTCATACAAAGCAGAATGGGGGTTGTTTTGGTCATGGTAATGCTAATGGTTTTATTTCATTTGAACATGCATCAGATTCCAATTGAGTGCATCCCATAATCAGTTCCCAGTTCCACATGTCCAAAAGGAGTAGGAAGAAGCAAAGCTTATTAAATCCTACCCCTCCATCTGGTACTTTTACAATCACTAACTCTTACATTTGTTCACTTCCTGCTTTCCATAATACAGTTTAAGTTTTTTTTTTTAATAATGCACCTCGTACCAAAGTACTGGGTGATATGAGCATCCAATGACATAATGTGTACCATAGTGCGTGTCAATATAGTGATATATATAGCACATCATGACTGGTTCAAGACTCTTCATCCTTGGATTTAGCAAACATCAACTGCTTGTATTGTTTCTTGAATTGGCTCATCCTTGTGCATTGTTTGATTTCCTTACTCAATCCATTCCATAGTTTGATTCCACATACTGAAATGCTATGGCTAGCATAACGTAGTCCTAGCATAGAAGTGTTTCAAATGTACTTCTTCCCTGAGATCATATTTCTCCTCTCTTGTAGAGAAGTATTGGATGACATTTTTAGCTAATTGCTTATTTTTAGCCTTATGCATTATTTTAGCAGTTTGAAGATGAACTATATCAGCAAGTTGAAGTATTTGTCACTTTAGAAATAAGGAGTTAGTATGTTCTCTGTAGGCGGAGACAAAGAAGCAACGTGATCAAGTTCAGCAGAAAAGTGATATTTCAGCACACATTTGGCGGGTTTTCAAATGTGTCCAGGAGTTAGACGCACAGCTGAAGGAGTAAAAGCACCTGAAACCCTTTTCTGCCGTAATATTCACAATAATTCCTCATCCGCTTCTGACCTATGACCTCTCCTCTACTTTAGCCCACATGCAGTAGCTAGCGTGGTAACGGTGATGTTTGTCTCTGCGGCAGGTTGGACGATGGTCTGCTGGAGGTGGTGGGTGTGTTCGGTTCCTTCCACTGTGCTCAGATCCAGGTCAAGCTGGCGAATCCAGTCCGACTGGGACAGGCCCACACAGTCCGGGTACGGCCACAGTACACATCATATTGTACTCGCATATTCCCGCGCGGTGCACGTTAAAAGTGACGGACAGCTTGCGTCATGCGTTTACTTGCTAATCAAATCCAAGCTGCACGAGCACCTCCATAGAGTGCAGGCCAGGGTTTGGCCAGCTAATGAGTTAGCAGTTAGTAGCGCTCCGAGATTGGCTCGACAAGGACAAGATGGGATTTTAACATTACTTTTAACATTAAAAGTCCCATGACAAAATGTAAAGAAAATATTCTACTACGTTACTCTTCTACATTGTGTGTGTATGCTGCTGGCCCCGCCTCCACCCACCAAGACAAGAGACTGTATGACTGACAAAAGGGTTCACTCCGTTCACGCCGTTGCTCTCTGGAGCGTCAAGGTGCTGGAACCAGTGAACTCTCTTCCTTCCTGTTTGGAGGCGGGACACATTCAGGACCCGCTAAATGGAGTCCATTTTCATTTATTTATCATCATCATCATCATCATCATCATCCAGGCTTAGTACCTACGAGACATTTGTTTCCTGAACTAGAAATGTTGTTGCGAGATTTGGTGACACCCCCTGATGTATTTGGTGACACCCCCTGATGTATTTGGCGACACCCCCTGATGTATTTGGCGACACCCCCTGATGTATTTGGTGACACCCCCTGATTGTTTTTGGTGACACCCCCTGATTTGTTCTATTGTCATCAATATTTGCGTCATCAGATGGTCCTCAAGAGCTCCACCATGCCGATGCAAGTGGACGGGGAGCCGTGGGCCCAGGGCCCGTGCACCATCACCATTACCCACAAGACCCAGTCCCTCATGTTGTACCACAGCGCAGAGCAGACGGACGATGACGACGACGAATCCAGCGCCTCCGAGGCGGAGAACCCCACCCCTCACGACTCACCCAGACCTCCTTTGGTAGCGTCCGCTCATGCTTGAATCATCACGTGACCGTACTTCCATTTTTATACAATAATCCTATCTTGTGGGGGCTCTTTCAATGAAATGTTAACCTTTTTAAAGCGCCAACCCCCCAGTAGAGGGGCAGTGTGGTCCCATGTATGTTGCTATGGCAACCACGGCGCTATGCCTTTATCAACATACACTTGTTACACATCGCTGTTACTGGATGAATGTCTAAAGCTAAACCACAAGCCACTTGCTAAGTAATCAAACGTAGTAGTACTAAAACTTTATTCCTGTCTTATACTGCTATGTACTACACATATGTGCTATGTCTCCACTCTACTTTGAACCCAACATCATCCATGGAGAAATGATTGATTTTGCTAGCAAGACTATCAAGCCCAGAGATGAATACTTGTACTTGCCCACGTGCCATAGTACATAATATTGCTGACAATACTATGTTTATTAATACAATTAAACTGCCATTTTAGGTGTGCACATATTCCGTAGACCCCCACCCCCCACTCTCCCCACCCCCCACTGTCCCCACCCCCAAGCCAGCAGGCGGTGTTGTTTTGCAGACACGAAGGTCTGTGATGTTGTGGTGTGGCTGCACATCCCCCGTCACACAATCGCAGTACTAAAAACACGCATGCATACAAGCATTGCAATATTTACATGACCAATGTGTATTTTAAAGCTGAAAACAATCACTGGACGTCCGTTAACTTCTTGACGCACTGAATCACAAAGTTCAACGCTGAATAACTTTACGTTTATCACTGCTGTTTGTCTTACTCACGAGTGGAGCTTTTCTAGGTTAAAGTACTTTGGGTATTTATTTTTAACATACATTCATTTTATACCGCTTTTCCTCACGAGGGTCGCAGGGTGCTGGAGCCTATCCCAGCTGTCTCCGGGCGAGATGCGGGGTACACCCTGGACTGGTGGCCAGCCAATCCCAGGGCACATATAGACAAACAACCATTCACACTCACATTCATACCTATGGACAATTTGGAGTGGCCAATTAACCTAGCATGTTTTTGGAATGTGGGAGGAAACCGGAGTACCCGGAGAAAACCCACGCATGCACGGGGAGAACATGCAAACTCCACACAGAGATGGCCGAGGGTGGAATTGAACCCTGGTCTCCAAGCTGTGAGGTCTGCGTGGTAACCACTCTACCACCATGCCGCCCTTTTTAACATCCAATACTCACAAAAAACCAGGAGGGACTGCACCTCGTCCACCCGGAAGACAGGCCCGGTGTATTGCAATAATCCCCTGTGTATTGCAGTTGTATTGCAGTTCATTGGTTCCTGAGCCGACCACTGCATCGTTCCGTAGATCAGAAAGGAGCACATACAGCTAGCATACAGCTAGCATACATCTAGCCCCCCCATGGTCACCGTTGTGCCTGTAGTACCCAATATTACCCAGTACCCAATATAGGAAGCAATCAGTGCAAATAAGACGGAAATTAAAAACGATGGACTCAGACGTAGCATGGAGTCGCGTTATGACGAGTACTTCCTGCCGTGGATATTGTCACAGTAACATTACTGACACCTCGTGTACAATCTGACTATCGTACACCATTCCAGTAGATGTGCTTACTATATGGTTACTTCGCAAAAACACATACTTATACATTCAAATGACAGACAAGCGTTCACCTGGGAAAATACTGAAACTTGTTCAATGGTTATGCTAAATATATACCAGGCCTTGGTCTATGAATGTGAGTACAGCGAGTACTCTATGAATGTGAGTACAGCGAGTACTCTATGAATGTGAGTACAGCGAGTAGTCTATGAATGTGAGTACAGCGAGTACTCTATGAATGTGAGTACAGCGAGTAGTCTATGAATGTGAGTACAGCGAGTACTCTATGAATGTGAGTACAGCGAGTACTCTATGAATGTGAGTACAGCGAGTAGTCTATGAATGTGAGTACAGCGAGTACTCGATGAATGTGAGTACAGCGAGTACTCTATGAATGTGAGTACAGCGAGTACTCTATGAATGTGAGTACAGCGAGTACTCTATGAATGTGAGTACAGCGAGTAGTCTATGAATGTGAGTACAGCGAGTAGTCTATGAATGTGAGTACAGCGAGTAAACTGTTATTTATTACCGTTTCATTTCACTCTTGGATGTAGTGTTTTTTGACTTTCATGTTCTTGGCGTGTTGTGTGTCCACCGAGTGACTTAGGAGTTCATTTAGCTCTTCTGTAAGCCGAGGACCACCACATGTGAACCCCGAGTACTGACACTGATAACTGCAGTATTTGCCAATTGTGATAGAAAGTCATGATGTCACAGTTAAATGAACATCTAATTATCGTGCTGGAATGTTGCTAAATGACAGCTTCTAGTAAGAATTTCAAGAAACGTCCTGTGAATTTGCTACTTTCGATGTTTGACTGAACTGAATGTAAACAGGAGAGGTTTATGGATTTTAACATATTGCCATAAATATTTTCATACAAGTCATGTCCGAGCGTCCTTATTTCCACCTTTTATTAGTTTTCATTTTGTGATCATTACACATTCAAAATCACAAATATAACATTTTTAAAAATCAATAATCTCATTGCTGGAAAGTTACTACGTATAATACCCATCTTGAATCAAATGATGAAAGAATATGAAAGAGTTGGAATAGTAAATGTAAAGCAGAAATTCAATGTAAAAGAACAAACAATTCAGGATGTTGACGTTTATCTCCGGGGTCATTGAACACAACACAGTAGCATCACATGCTACGCAACGTGTGATGTAGCCACTCCCTGCATCCTTGTACACTTTGGCCCAAATGACAGGAGTTAGGAGTTAGGAGTTAGTAGCTGAAGTAGAACAACACGAACCAGACAACACATTAACAATTCCAATCATTATTTTCATCATTTTTCAGAAAGAATAATGAATCATTTTAAGACTTGTCATGACATAAAAGAAGGCTGCAAAGCTAACCAATAACGTACCCATTAAGTCAACATCCCTTTGATTGGCTGATCACGTTGACATCAGCGGTTGTCGACCTGACCGGAATTAGCCAATGCATGCACATTTACAAGGAAAATGGGCCATGAAGGATTTTCACCCTGAAGTTCGTCAACATGGTTTTCCACTGCGACACATGTGACACACATCTGCTTTTTGCATAAACACACGAGGGATGATGAGGAAGTTGACAACATTACAACACATGTCGACAAAACCGCTACATCTTTCACAGAAATGAATGTTTTGGGTCTCAAACTTTATGATGTGTGATGTCTGATTAAGCAGGCACTTTTCAGAATAAGAACACGGTGGACCAGGACTTGATGAGCCGTCCCAAATGAGTTCCACTCTGCTTGGTCATTAATCAACTTTGGTAAGATGACATCACACGCCTCCTTGGACACTACCCATCCACAACTTGGCGCTATCGAAACCTGAGGGGGGGGGCAGTGTTTTCCTGAGAGTGAGCAACCATAACTCTTGACTAGCTATTTAGCTTCCTGTGTTGTACCCGTGAATCATGGCCACAGAAGCGACATTATGCTCATAGCTATAGCTATCAGTGCATAATGTGGCGCCACCTTTCACAGTTGGTAACGCCATTGTAACGTTTGAAATGGTAATGAATTCAATTACCCGTTACTGGAAACCAATCAGGGCGTTGGTCCAATCATGCGGATCAACAGCTGCTGTTGCCACGGACGGGAGAAGTCGTATGACAAACACACTCCAGTCTTCCCTCGCAATAACGTTCCCACTTACCAGGGGAAGCAATTCTTGCATTCCCTCCCATAACGCCAGGGGGCAACATTTCCTGACCGTCAGCAACCACAACTGTTGTTGACGAGCGATTTAGCTTCCTGTCTTGTAGTTGTGAACAATAGCGACTGAAGCACCGTCCAACATTGCTACAAAATAACAGTGCAAAATAAGCTGCAACGTTTCACCGTTGGTCACGCTAACACCGTTGGAACGTTTCAAATAGTAATCCATTGGATTGACTAACGCCATTGAACGCCATTGAACGCCACTGAACGCCATTGAACGCCACTGAACGCCATTGAACGCCGTTGAACGCCATTGAACGCCGTTGAACGCCATTGACTGCCACTAACTACAGTGGGAGCTGGGTTATCATCATTAAGGACTCTAACCCTTTCCCATAAGAAACCATGTCCATTAAATAAATGCATGTTCATCCCTTGCAATTCATGGGAATGAATATGGGAATAAATATGGGAATAAATATGGGAATAAATGACCATTTGAGGTTGCTTGTACCTTCACTGAAGATGTGATTGTTTCCAAAGACACTTATGTTGTAACCAGATCAACACCTTCCTCTTCAACACCAACTTCCTGTTTTGCCATGTGCTACTTCCTGCTTGTAATAGTGTTTCTCACCTCAATGATGTGATCCATAAAATTAAAGAAGAGGGAAAACTATTGAATTCAACAGGAAAATGGTGTCAGTAAAAGTAGCCTTAAAAGTTGCTTTATTGCTGGATGTACATGCTTTTAACTGTTTTTAACTGTTGGGTACATGAAAAACTATTTTAAAAGTGTTTTGTGACACGGCTGACGTCCCATTCCGGTTGCCATTGTGTTAGCAAGCTAAGGATGCTAACAGGAACATGTATGATAACTCATTCAATCCCAGCTTTTTTGTTTGTTTGTGTCTTTTTCCCGCAGCTATTTTCCAAAAGACAACCCCTCCATTGCCAACCATGTTGGACCTATTCTTTCAAGGGAACATAATGTAACCGTGTCATCAGCAGCAGTCACATGACTTGGTCAGCTGACTGTGGGTCCCCTCCTGATTGGCTGTCTGTCCTGCAAGGCAGCACTAAAGGGCCAGCAGGTGCAGGTAATCACGGCTCCTGCTGTGGGTGGTCAACAAGCGGCGTGCTAACAACCCTCTTTGATAGCAATACCTACAGAAAACAACTTAGCGGTAAGCCTTTTCCATTTCAGCGGCCATGTCTGTGGCCGCTACATGTGTATGTGTACATTTCTACTGCTACATGTGTATGTGTATGTGTATGTGTATATTTCAACTGCTACATGTGTATGTGTATGTGTATATTTCAACTGCTACATGTGTATGTGTATATTTCAACTGCTACACGTGTATGTGTATATTTCAACTGCTACATGTGTATGTGTATATTTCAACTGCTACATGTGTATGTGTATATTTCAACTGCTACATGTGTATGTGTATATTTCAACTGCTACATGTGTATGTGTATGTGTATATTTCAACTGCTACACTTAGCTGGACAGTAAAGTGGGATGAATGCCACGAGTGAACTTCTACTGAGATTATGAAGGATGGCCATCTGGCTTTCTTTTTCATACCAGCAAGTTGAAGTATTTGTCATTTTACAAATAAGGAGTTAGTATGTTCTCTGTAGGCGGCATTATGAATTATCCTTACTGGCCTTTTTTGCAGTACATTTAGCCAGTGAAGATTGCTTTTATAGTTATGATCCCATATTTCCACACAATAAGTAAGATATGGTAGAACCAGAGAGCAATAAAGAGTGTGGAGTGATTTCTGATTGACAACAAATTTAGCTTTGTTCAATACTGAAATATTTCTGTCCACCTTATGTTGTATATTTGTAATATGAGGTTTCCAGCTCATATTTTCATCTATTGTGATCCCCAGAAATGTATTTTCCTTTACACCGTCTATTTGTATTTGCTGGTGCGTGTCCTTTCTGCTGTTAGCAAACAGCATGATTTTAGTTTTATTTAGGTTCAAGTACAATCTATTATTATAAAAGCATCTTTTTAATACGACCATTTCTTCTGACCTTTCTAATGATTCATCATCCGCCAATAATATCACTTTGCAAATGTCATAGATGTACAAGTTGAACAGTTTTATATTAAAATAACAATTTCTCTACAAACTATAATTTTCACTTTTGGAACTGAGCTGTGTGTGTATTTCCCGTGACCTTCTGCACGCTACACTTCTCCACGCTCTCCTGGTTCCTCCTTCATATCATGTTTGCTTTCCACGCGCTAGTTTTTATGGCTGAAAGGTGCTCGGAGGTGAAACGCATCAGTGGAGGGTTGCATCATCTTCTCTTTTTGCTTCTCGCACAAAAAGCGTGTAAATAGGTTGTTGGATTATAAAAACGTACAAATACGTCTCTGGTATTGAATGAGTTACAACACGGTTTAAGAATAGGACAACGTTGATGGAGCCATCCCTGGTATGCTCACGTTAGCTTGCATCTAGACTTGGTTTCAGAACTTTGAAGAAAACAAAAAGTGATCATTGTTTGGTTAAAAGCTGATTTTGCATATTAGTCTTGATTTTCCCAAGAAATGTCAATCATACTTTCTCAAGCTTGCAGAGCGAAATGGAGGAATTACAGGAGAAAATCCAGAAGGCCGGAAAGACGGTGGCAGTGAAGGGGAACACAAAAGAGTAGAAGGGGTACGCCCGGTCTGTCACGTTGTAGAATGTAGCCGAGCCCGCGTCCAAATCCAACAACACACCAACGCGTTTGGGA
>NC_080466.1:7500-72500 GCF_030265055.1 Doryrhamphus excisus | reverse complement strand
TTGTACCGATTGTAAGCCCAGATAGTAAATAGAGACAGTAAAAGTTAGTCTAAATAAGAACCACACTGTTATGAGAAAGGAAAGAAGGTCATGCTTAAAGATAAAGTACATAGAAACGGAGGATGGGAACTACCTTTTCGCTGTCCACACGAAAGTTCTTGTATTCTGCAAAGCGGGTTTTTCCCTCAAAGTCCTCCATGTTAATACGCATGTCATACGTTCCTACAAGAGCTTGGAGTTATCATCTAATGTGTGACATTTCAAATAAAATGAAGGACGCATTCATACCTTGGGAGGAAAGATGGTGGAGAGCATCATTGCCCAGCCAGAACTCTCCGGAAGGAGAGTGGAGGTCTCCAAATCCATGCTTGTACTCCACCCACGCTCTGCACACACACACATTATTACTCCTCAGCAGTGTTGGGTGTTTCACAGTAACAGGTCATCTATTTACAGTGGAGGTCCAATTCTAACCTAAATGTATGCTAACCAAATCTATTTTTCCCGTAAGACTTCCTGTAAATCCAATTCATCCGTTCCAGAAAGTCAAGAATGTTAACACAAAACACATTTTTATAGTTTTACAATTATAGTTATAGTAGTGATTGTTGCCAAAGACACAATATGGCAGCGAGATAACAGACACCTCTTTGGTAATATGGTATGATAAATATGATAACCTTGGTGTTTTGCTATGAGTTACTTCTTGAAATTCCTTACTGTTTCTCACCTCAAGTCTCTCCTTTTCGTTTGATCACAGCTGCAAAATAAGCCAAAATGGAACCAAAGAAAGTTGCTGGCATTTTAATAAAGAAGGTGAGAAAAACAAATGAAGTTAAGCAGTAACTCATAGTAGCAAAACACCAAGGTGGTGTCTGTGTTATCTTGCTGCCATGTTGTGTCTTCATCTAAAAAAAAAACCCAAAGTTCATAAAAACTGTTTATGTGTGAAATCATTAATATGTTTATGAAAATCCAATGAAGATGTTTAGATGTTGTTATGAGCACCTAGCCTATATTAGACCTGATCCACTTTGAAAACCACTAGGTTTAGACTTCGGGACTCTTGTGTTTTGAGCCTTTAACCCAGTGGTTTTCAAACTGGGGGGGTGCCAAAGTGTTCAAAAGGTTGAAGCTTGAAAATGCATACCTAAAGTTTGTGATGGGAGTAAATTCACTCTTTTCATTTTCATTTCAATGGTCAGAACTACGGCTGCACGGCGGATGAGTAGTCAGCATGCAGGTCTCACAGCTAGGAGACCGGGGTTCAATTCCACGCTCATCTCTGTGTGGAATTTACATGTTCTCCTCATGCATGCATGGGTTTTCTCCGGGTACTCCGGCTTCTTCCAAAATATTTGGTGACTCCAAATTGTCCATAGGTATGGATGTGAGTGTGAATGGTTGTTTGTCTATATGTGCCCTGGGATTGGCTGGCCACCAGTCCAGGGTGTACCCCGCCTCTCGCCCGAAGACAGCTGGGATAGGCTCCAGCACCCTCCGCGACGCCCTGCGGGCATCATCATCATCATAATTTACAGCACGATATTGAACTCTGTTGCTTTCTACACTATTAGAAGTGTATTTCCTGTATTTTGACCACCCAAAGTTATCCCATACTGCGACCCATAACACAGTTCAGCTCCAAAAATTGAGGGGAATAATATTAATTCATTCATTTTCTACCACTTATCCTCATGGGGGTTGCGAGGGTGCTGGAGCCTATCACAGCTGTTTTCGGGCGAGAGGCGGGGTCCATCCTGGACTGGTGGCCAGCCAATCCCAGGGCACATATAGACAAACAACCATTCACACTCACATTCATACCTATGGACAATTTGGAGTGGCCAATTAACCTAGCATGTTTTTGGATTGGAGGAGGAAACCGGAGTACCCGGAGAAAACCCACACATGCACGGGGAGAACATGCAAACTCCACACAGAGATGGCCGAGGGTGGAATTGAATCCAGGTTTCCTGCGTGCGAACCACTTGTCTACCATGCAGCCCGGGAATAATATGATCTCTTAATTCAAGTAATGACTTTTAGTCAGTTCCATGTGTGAAATGAGTAGGGCTTCACCTGTCAAAGCTTTCTTTGCCATCTTTCCTTCTCTGGAAGAGAGTCCATCCTCCCCCATCGTTCATGTCGCAGTACACACTGAGCACAGTGGGGGAACCGTCGGGCCGAATCACATACAAACCGCTGGCCACATTCCCATCAGCAAACACCTCCGAGCAATCTACACACACACATTCAGTCGCATATGTATTTGCATCCAAGTTTGCATAACTTTTCATTTGACAAATTCAGTGTGAAAACAATCAGGAGTTGATACCTCTGTAGAGGTTTTGGGGGCCCAGATGTGAGTTAGGAATGTGCTCCAGCTGCTGAGCCTGGTGGCTGTGGAGCTCCAGGATGTATCCGTGCTGGTTGTCGATCACGTTTCTCAGCACCTTAATCTCTTCCTCCAGACTGGCCACTCTATGCTCACACGGCACAGGAGCCTGGATAAGAAGGCAAACTGAAGGCAAGAATGCTCCAATAGAGTCCAAAAATGCATGACCTACGCCATTGGTGTCCAAAGTGCAGCCCCGGGCCAAGGATATCACGTTTTTATACTGATATCAGGATAATTATCGGACATCCCTATGTATATTACAACTTTATTCCTTGTAATATTATTACTTTTTTTTCTTGTCAATTTCCGACTCTATTCTTGTTAATATACCACTTTATTCTCGTGATATTTTCCGATTTTTTTCTCATGAATTTACAACTTTTTTTCAATAATTTACGACTTTATTCTAGTAAATTTACAACTTTATTCTCAAAATCTAATTGGCTGTATAAGAAAGCTGAAATCTGTGAAAAATTTCAAGAAGGCAACAGCAAATATGGATAATAATTCCAATAATAGACTTCTCCACCTAAATCGACTTTTAATAACAGATACTGTACATAACTTCATGTGTTGCTTTACAAAATACAAAGTAACCCTTGTATCCTTTCATTTTTTCTATGATGATGATGATGTAGCCCTTTATTCTTGTCACTTATACAGAAGTACAAGCAAAATAGTGCAATCATATATGGCCCTCTGTGGAAAAATATGACCTACACAAACAAGACAGTGAATTGCATTTCTCTATATAATCCAATTATGTCATATAATCCTTCTTCATGTCAGTCTTTTCACATTTAAGCCTTGAAAAGGTGCGTTCTTACCGCCAGTGAGACAGCCAGGTGACAAAGAAGAGACAGCAATTTCACCAGCATGGCCATGACGTCCTCTCTGCTGTCCTCTTCACTGTCCTTTACTGCAATCTCAGGGTGAGCAGCATGGCTTTGAACGCTGACACACGCCCACTTTACACTCTGTGCCATCCACTGCTTGCAATAAATCCAAACGTGCAGCATATGTGTAGAAATGTTTTAAAAAGTCCACAACTCTTACATGTTCATGTCTTTATGCTTCACTCATAATGTATTTTTCAAATCCAGAGAGATTTAGCACCTTTTGGGGCAGTCCTTGAATGCACCATAGTCACAAAAGTGAAACTTGTGTATCACTTCTACATTGCTATTATATTATTACAATACAATGGCAATTGAAGAGTATCTAGTAAATCTAGTAAGTACCACAACCGCTTTTATTGCAAATGTTGATCCGAAATTGGAGGAGACCGTCAACGTCAAGCCAGCTGGAGCTGGAGGATTTGGAGGGAAGGAGTGATCGTGTGTCAAGTAGAGACGTTTTTATTTTGCTTTTTCCCATTTCCCCCCGCCAATTAATCCATTACAGATTATGAAAAATACAAACAAAAAACTGAAAAATTGAGAAATGGTTGGAAATTATTGTCAATGTAGACTTCGCCTACATCCGGGGAGATGGAATTCTATAGTGTTTCTCACCTTCTTTAGCTAAGTTCTTTCTTTGGCCCCATGGTGTGTTATTTAGCAGTCACATTGTTTGGCCACTTGATTTTGCGGGATGATGGAGTACAGATCAAACTGAACTGTATGTAAACCAAGGCAAAAGGGAAATATTTTCATTGAAAACCGAATCATGCAAAAACAATGCATTGGAAAACCAAGGTTTTGCTGTAATTCATTTTCTTTTGATTATTATTTGTTAATCGTGATGAACATATTAAGGTTCAAAGTCGTATCATGGGCTGGCTTGACGTTGACGATGTCAAGTATCGGTATCAGTATTGGTAGAACTGGCCTGCTCTGTGTTTACGTGGTATCGGATCGATACCATAATCTAGTATCATTCCATAATTTAGTATCGCCCATGGCGTGTCGTCCACATTTTTCCAGCCATCAAACAAAGCTGCCTGTAAAACGCAGCATAAAACGGGAAAATTCAACAATAAAAGCACGAATGTCATGCAGCCTACACTCCTTAAATAGATTCCAACCGAATTACATACAAAGATTGCATGACGTTACTACATCGATAAAAAGAATAAAAGGGAGATCTCGTATTCGTCCACCAGGTGGCAGCAAGCGCCACTTTCCCCTTTGGCTGTTTGGCGGTGTTTTAAAAAAGATACATCAAAACTGTGTGAAAACTAGACAACAAACTTCCGGCCTTCATAATAAACATCCTATCTGCCTGCATTGACCAACATAAAGCTCTTAGCTTTTACCACACTTGGTATCCAAACCATCGATATTTGGATCGACCCGCCCACCCCCTCAGTCAGTGGAACCTGTTCTCGGATTCGAGTTGCGACACCGGTCAGGAGAGTCGTTGTACCGAGGATGCGATGCTGGGGAGCGACTACTTTTCCTCCAAAGCACGGCGTGCTACGCCCGAACAACGGGAGAGAAACAGCCGTTAGCCGCCGCCATCGACATCCTTTGCGCTTCACATGCGGGAGTAGATAGGAAGCGTTTGTCTATTGTTGCAACAACATTTCTTCCAACCACCAGACGTGAAAGGCCTTCGCTTGGACGAACTAACGGTGTGTTAATACCCAACCAGAAGCAGAAAAGCTTCAATGCCATTCGTCTTTTCAATGTTTTTCTTTCTCACATTAGAGGACGGTGATTCTTGTTTTCCTCGCCGTGTGACCATGCGAGGAATTCGGCTCTTCGTAGAGGAATGTTTGGCTCGCTGGAGTTAGCTCGATGTAAGCTACACAACATTTAGTATTCGTATCCTTAATATGGTGTGGTTATTAGGTCATACTTATTTTAATGATATGAGTGAGCTAATTGAAATAGACGAGGCTGTTTGGACGCCACCTTTTTTCCCTAAAGTGCTATCAGACAGTACACGTTTGACAGCTACTTGCAGTTAAAGAAAAAGTGTTGATAAATGTTTTCCCTTTCCCTTTTCCATCTTGAAATTCCTCGGCAGGGCCAACAGTAACACCATGCTAGTGGCTTCTGCCGTGGTGGTGTGGGAATGGCTGAACGAACACGGTCGGTGGCGGCCCTACAGCTCCGTCGTCTCCCATCAAATCGAGGCGGCCATTCGGAGTGGAGACGCCCGCGGGGGGAGCGTCATCCTCGGCCAGGTGGAGAGTCGACTCTCGCCGTACATCATTGACCTCCAGTCTATGCATCAGTTCCGACAAGACACAGGTAAGATGAGCATCCTATTACGACAAGCATCAGCTTTGAGCAATTATTTTAAAAAAGTTACTAGTTTCTTTCCCATGAATTGAATTAGTTATTTGAATTACTAGGTGATGGTAATGACTTCTTCATAAATATACAGTTAGAAAAGTAATTATTACATTACTTTCTGGAAAAACCTCAAAAAGATGTAGTGTGGGTTCCATATCAGTGCATGACAGTGACATGCAGTGAAGTTCATGGCTAGTGAGGCATTTTTTAATGCTATTACAGGTTGCTAAGGATAACAAACACTAGAAAGACTTGAAAATGTTTTCAGATACTTCATAGTCCCATTTATTATTATTTTTATCAGCTGAAAACGTTGCGTTCTTACTGGGGATGTCTGATATTGGCTTTTTTTGGGGCCAAAAAACGATATGCTGATATTGTCCTATTCTCAATTTCTGATAACAATGTGTGTAACATGACTTATATCCTGTGGTGGAATGAACACCTATGTTTTTTTTTTATATTTTCATGATGGGGAAAACAATCAGATACCAATATCAACTGATATTGCATTTTTTGCTGATATCGGGCCGATAATTACTGGACATCCCTAGTTCTTACCTTTTTATCTGTACTGTAAATACTCCGTATATTTATAAATATGAGTATTTATGTGTATCAGGGCAGAAACACTTTTAAGTATGCAAGTTCCATCCATTTTCGAGACACTACACAATTTAGAAATTTGAAATCAAGTCTGTGATTAATTCTGATACAGCACAATTATAACTTTAATTTGATACCTCATGAGTGAAGACAAAGCTGTAATCGACTCACAGACCATGGCAAGTACAATCACACTACAAAATATATAATAACTTGGGCTCTACAAACCTATTTTAATATTCAACAGAGTGGCTGTTTATTTTTTTTCATCATCAAAAAATGCAGGGAAGAAAATCATATTTTTGGTTACTCATTTCAGAATGTGAAACCCATATATTAAACTGATTCATTACACACAGAGTTTTCAACAATTATTTCTTGAAATTTTGATGATTGTGGCTTATAGATAATGAAAGCCCACAATACAGTGTCTCAGAAAATTAGAATATTACATGAAATCAATGGGAAAAAATATATTTTTAACAGAAATGTCAGAATTCTGAAAAGTATGTTCATTTCCGTGCACTCAATACTTGGTTGGGCCTCCTTTTGCATGAATTACTGCATCCATGCGGCGTGGAATGGAAGCCATGAGTGTGTGGCGCTGCTCAGGTGTAATGGAAGCCCAGTTTGCTTTGATAGCAACCTTCGGGTCATCTACATTGTTGGGGCTGGTGTCTCATCTTCCTCTTGACAACACCCCACAGACTCTCTATGGGGTTCAGATCAGGAGAGTTTGGAAATCAAGGTGCCAGAGTCTGGAGGAAGAGTGGAGAGGCATACAATTCATGTTGCTTGAAGTCCAATGTGAAGTTTCCGCAGTCAGTGATGATTTGGGGAGCCATGTCATCTGCTGGTGTTGGTCTACTGTGTTTTCTCAAGACTTGGCACCTGCCCGCACTGCCAAAGGTACCAAAAGCTGTTTCAGTGACCATGGTGTAACTGCGCTCGATTGGCCAGCAAACTCACTTGAGCTACTTACTATTGAGAGACATCTTAAAGTAACTTCTTCTCCTGAGAAACTTCAGACTGTCCAGTCTCTACTTCCGGATCGGATTTCGGGATCCAACACATGTGGCTGTATGTTGAAAGCGGACATTTTAAAAAGATAAATCGCCACTTATCAACCCCTATACCGTTTATCAACTCCTATAAAGTTGGGTTTGCAACTAGCGGCACAGCAGGGCCTTCTCAGCACTCTGGACTGTTCCCAACCACAGCGCAGTGGGCGTGCCTGGAGTACATTTAAACGGACCGTTTTCACTGGAAGCACGAAATCCAAAGAAATACAGCTGAATAGGTCATAATAATAGGTCCCCTTTAAATTCATTCTTAAGGAACATTCATTCATTCATTTTCTACTGCTTATCCTCACGAGGGTCGCAGGGGTGCTGGAGCCTATCCCAGCTGTCTTCGGGCAAGAGGCGGGGTACACCCTGGACTGGTGGCCAGCCCATCCCTGGGCACATATAGACAAACAACCATTCACACTCACATTCATACCGATGGACAATTTAGAGTTAGAGCCAATTAACCTAGCATGTTTTTGGAATGGGGGACAGAAATGGAGTACCCGGAGAAAACTGACACGTCCATGGGGAGAACATGCAAACTCCGCACAGAGATGGCAGAGGGTGGAATTGAACATGGGTCTCCTAGCTGTGAGGCCTGCGCGCTAACCACTGTGCAGCTGTGCAGCCGAGGAACATTCAATCGACAGTTTTATAGAGATAATAACATTTTGAAACTCTTAATATAATGGAGTGCAGTTACACACCACTGTATATGCATTCTCCTAGGCATAGAGGAAAAGTGAAGTCTAATGATAAATCTACCTTCTGCAGTCCTCTTTCTCTTGCATTTCATCACTAATAAAATGTAAAGTTTACAGCCAATTAAAATCCTAACATGAATGTAATTGTTGGAAGATGTGCCGTTTTGTAGAAATGAGGGGAATGAGGTTAATGTTGTAAAAACTGACTCGTCATCAGTTCATTTGAGGGTTTTTTTTACAGAAACCTTTGTGTGCCTGTTGATTCAACAGCATGTCGCTCCAGCTGGGCTTGCTGAAGGAGTTACATTCCCAGACCCCCACAAAGACACAGGGCAGTGGGGTCACGGAGGGGGGCAGGAGTAAGTTGTGGGATTCCCCAGAGACTGCTGGAGGCGCTTTAACTGTGGTGTCGAGGCTTGCCGGTTGCCGTTTTACACTTTCCAACCACAGAAACAGCAACATTTTCCTTTTTTTCCCGACAGTCTTCCAGGGTGTCTCATTGAATATACAAAACAAGAAAACCCCTCAGCACATTGAGGGAGACAAATAATTGTTGCTACGTTGCAGTGTGGTGAACATTGGCTTTTCTGCTGCATCTGCTTGTTGCATCATATGTCGCTGTAGTTGCCAGCTTGGCACTGTCAATGAATACATTGAAATACTACAATGTGACTGTGGACAGATTCCATGGCCTTAATTTTAATCTGATACACAACTGAGAAAACACATCATATCAAAAGGTCAATCACAACTGTTTAAGAAGACAGTCCATGTTGTAGTAAATGAATGCATTGTCGTCATTTTCTATGATACAATGGCCCAATTTGGGAAAAACTGCAATGCTTTGCTACATAGCAGCTAGTAGAAAATGATTTTCACTCGTGTGTAACCGACATTAAAGATCCTCCTCCGTCCAATCATTTAATGTATCATCCTCTGTTGCATTCCAAATCATAACGTCCAAATCTTGTCAACGCTGTCACAATCTCGACCAAATCACGCTCGGATGTCAGTGTAAATGTAGCGTGTCATTGCCGAAGTGGAGTGCACGTGCATTTTGGATTTGTTGAAAAAGAAAGTAATTTGGTCAAGACTTACGTGTAGGTGTGCTGTGCTGCTCTAAAGTACCCAAGCAGCTATCGACTCTATAAATCATTGTGCCAGCCAACATGGTGACCGTGGTCACCTGGATCATATATTCAGAAAGTTTGAAGTTGTGTAAGTTGTCGGTACCATGTATTCCAAAGAAACAACCCACAAGAATGGCTCAAAGAAATGGAAATTGACAAAAGTGATACAGAAAAAGCATTTTCAAGTATAAAAATGACTAAATAAACCAAAATACAACTATAAGGCATTCAGAAGATGCATTGAAGGGGACCTAATATTTTTTGGCCCTTTGTATTGAATTGTGCTCTCCTATAGAACAGCTACACACAATAACCAGCAGAATCTGCACCTATTCCAGCGGGCTGCACAGCGGATGAGTGGTTAGCACGCAGGCCTCACAGCTAGTAGCTCGTTTTTTTTCATTGATGAAACTGTCACTTCATTGGTCATAGTTTTTGTCAGCATGCATTTGTTTTGATTAATTTTCGTCTCGATAAGTGGTAGAAAATGAATGAATGAATGAATATTGCATATCATTTTTCAGGTAATTGTATTTGTTTTTCTGCCAATACTTTCATCGCAATTTTTTTTATTTTTATTTTTAGTACCTGGGAGAGCCCCAGAGAGCCTCTGGATGAGGCCAGTTAGGGTGCTATCTGGTCTGGTTAGTGGATTACCTTCCCCTTGGAAGGTTCAGCGGGTAAATAACAGACGTGTGGCTGATTTGATGGCGGAGACTATCCTTCGCTGTATTTGTGGTGTGATTGTGTTGGGTTCATTTAAATATTATTAGAAGCATCATTTATAATTATTATATATATATATATATATATATATATATATATATAACACCTCAGTGGCACGGCGGTTGAGTGGTTAGCGCGCAGACCTCACAGCTAAGAGACCAGGTTTCAATTCCGCCCTCGGCCATCTCTGTGTGGAGTTTGCATGTTCTCCCTGTGCATGCGTGGGTTTTTTTTGTCAAAAAGTATTAATGGAGTAATACCGGTTTGTCTGTCAGTCATCTGGACTGTTCAAAAGCAGTTTAGACTAGGACTGGCGCTGTAAATGCTGCACAGGGACTCTTAACTCAAGACTTAACTTAAGACTCTTAACTTTTCCTCTTCCTGTGTAAGGAACTATCCGTCCGGTGAGGAGGAGTTTTTATGACCCGGCCTCAGCCCCAGGACAGGGCTGGCAGTGGGAGTGGGAAAATGATGCAGGTTCTTGGACGCCCTATGATGTAGAGGTGGCGATCGCCATCGAGAATGCTCACAGCCGCCAGCAACCGTGCCTCGACCTGACACCTCTTGGCTTTTGCTACCTCATTGATTTGCAGAACATGACGCAGGTGGGCTAGAATTTGCCTTTCTCTGCACACATTTAAGCTTTGCAACGTGCATGAATGACTTACATGCTCGTTTTTGTGTTTGTTCAGGTCAATAGACAGAGCCAGAGGTGTAGAAGGATACAGCGGCGTGTTGACATGGCCTACCCGCTAGTATCTGGACCACTTCCATTGCCAAAAGGAGGAGGACGCGTAGGCGGGCTAACAGGTGCCCTGCTAGGTGTTGGAGTATCAGGGGTCAGCATGGGAACTGTTGGCTCGGTTTACCCGAATGGGGGCATTATGACAACTGGACTGGGTCAGCCTTGTTCTTGCCAGCAATGCATGCTCGTCTTCAGCGTCAAGACAAACACAGCTGGAGCAGGAATACAAACTCTAGGTAGACGCTCACTCACCATGCAGCGGCCCAAGAACTCAGCATCCACCACCTTGAAACCCCTGAATCCATCTCAATCAGCCACACTTGGGAGAGGACAGCACCAGAAGTCCAACTCCTATCAGACCCTGCCAAATGGCCTTGCCATCACTAAAAACACTACGTCTCCAAGACGCAATTCCCAGTTGTTTGCCCAGTCACTAGCTGCCCTCACAGCAGGGACCTCCGCTCTGGGTATCTCCTCCTCATCTTCCAATAGGCCGCCGCCTCCGTCTCTCCCACCCCCTCAGCCGCCATCTTCGAACATGACTGTGAACCCTTCGACCATTCCAGCCAAGCATTCCTCATCTTCAGCCAATGAATCAGTGCCAACTGCCACATTAATTACCCCAGCCAGCACTGTGACCACACCCCCGTCCCCTGTGCCATCTCCATCGCCAGTGGTGATGAAGCCCCAACGGGCACCATCCTCAGCTAAAGTGTGCCATGCCCCGTTACCGCAGAGATCAAGCTTAGCTGGGCTGAGTAGACCAGCGTTACAGAGGATCGCCATGGCCCAGTCAAGAGCACTAATAGCATCAGGGTGAGTGGGAAAAAAACTTTATCAAATAACTTTCATGACTTATGAAGGGTAAAGATGCCTCAATGCATTTTATTTAACTTTACGATAACAAACATTATTGTGGTGAAGCCAAACATACACGTTAGGTTTGGTTGAAATAAAACATGTTACACAGCTTTTCAGGTTTCTGAAAAATTCCTAACTGAAAATGAAATTGATTCTGTATGTCATGTTATTTAGGCTAGGTTCACACAAACACACCTTTCAAACATGCCAATTCCCCGACTTTGGTGTTTTTAAAAAATGGCTGTCCGACGGGAGCCTGTGTATATTTCGATGGGGGCTTATTGGGATCTCCTCCATTTCATAGGAGCAGATCCTTTCACATTTTCAAAGATACATCTTTATCCTTCATGATGCTTGCTGCGTTTCAGCAGCTTGGACTGTGCTTGCAGCCAATGTTGATTTCTCCACCGTGCATCTGACAATATCTAATGTGACTTTCACTTTTACATGCTGCCACCCAAAGCGTCTGCCTCACTGCCTTGAGAGGCATAATGGAGATTAACTTTTATAGTTAACTGAAAATGTTTTCTCTGTGTACCGACTCAGCAACATGTTACTCCGCCAGCGTATACAGTCACATGCATACACCCCCTACAGCGCTTATAACAGCTATGGAGGCAGCACCTTGTGAGGCTTTGATTTGACCGTAACCATAAGTTTTCCGTTGGCTTTCCTCCATCTTTTAGTCTATACTATCAGTGATGCATTTTCTCACAGTTTGGACTGTCTATCAAACATTTGGAGCATTTCTTGAAATGCTGCCTTTCCAAGTGTATTAAAGAGCAGCATTTCTTTTGCAATGTATTAAACTACACTCTCTTTCCACGCACACCATTTTACTACAGTGGGAACTCAGTTAATGTCCGCCCCACTTTGCGCACTGCTAACCAAAGTTTTTGCTGCTACATACAGTATCACATCTGAATGCCTCATATTTTGTATTTTTGTTCATTTGTGTACTTGTAAATTATTAGTTTTATTAATAATTTAATCATAATTTTATTATTTTTTATCATAATTTTATTATTAATTTATTTAAAGGTTGTTCAACCTTTTGGCTTTTTAAAATTACTGTTTCTTGTAATTCTTGTCTTTTGTGTGTTCCGTGTACAGTGGTTACAATTTAACTAGGTATAGTTTAGATAAGGTTGCACCAAAACCCGACGTGCATGACAGTCTAGGAACGGAACTGAAACAGGGTGGGGTGGATGATCACTTTAAATCTTAAATCAAGGTCAGATGGTTTTGAAATGTAGATTTTTTTTGTCCTTCAGACATGTCTCCTGCTTTTTCTACCCTGCAGTCTGGGCCCCTCAGTGCCTCATTGTTGGTCTCCACAGTAACCTTTGTTGGTTACACAAGCCTGGGACACATTAGCAGCACAATGCTGAGTCTCTACTAGTTTTTCCCCTCTTCATACTCCCTTTCCATCCCCCTCTCACTGCTTTGTCCCATCAACGTTTTACCTTGAGGTTTGCTCCCTACTGCCATCCAGTGTATTTTTATACTTTTTGCACATTTCCTCTGCTTTTTTCATGTTAGCTGTGCTGGTGCTGGTGTTGGTGATTATATGCACTTCTATAAATTGGTGACATGTGATTATGTGATGAAATAATTCTGAGTTGTGTGTGCAGTGTAGTGTCTATTGTCTTTTGTGTGGGGTAGACAGCATTGTCACTACCCCTTGTCTGTCACAGTGCTGAGGAGAATATTATATATAGCCCCACCCCACCCCCAAATTTTACTTTTGCTGTTACTTTCTACCACAAACTTTTACAGGACTGTGAAAAGTGTGACATGGTGAGGCTGCTTTACATCAATGTGAACAGGTTTTTTTTTTTTTCCCGGCATATTGTAAAATATGTCTGTTTATATGTCTCAATGGTGTGAAAGTGTTTGCTCCCTCCTATATTTTCTATTTTTATGCATGTTTGTCACACTGAATTGTTTCAGCTCATCAAACAAATTTAAATATGAGTCAATGAAAGCACAACTGAACACAAAATGCAGATTTTTGCAGTTCCAAGACCAAAACCATTGCTGAACAAAAAGAACATTAAGGCCGTCTCAATTTTGCAACAAAACATTTTGATGATGATGAAGACCTTTGGGAAAATACTCTGTGGTCTGATGAGACAAACTGTTTGAAAAGTGTGTTTCCCATTACATCTGGCGTAAAAGTAACGCTGCATTTCAGAAAAAGAACGTCATATAAAAAAATATGGCCACAAAACATGGTGGTGGTAGTGTGTTTGTCTGGGGCTGTTTTGCTGCTTCATGACCCGTGATAAATAGAACCATGATTTCTGCTGTCTACAAAAAAAATTCTGAAGGAGAATGTCCGGCCATCTGTTGGTGACCTCAAGCTGAAACCAACTTGGGTTCTACAGCAGGACAATGATCCAAAACACAGTAGCAAGTCCACCTCTGAATGGCTGAAGAAAAACTAAATGAAGACTTTGGAGTGGCCGAGTCAAAGTCCTGACCTGAATCCTATTGAGATGCTGTGGCATGACCTTGCTGGAAAAGCCTCCAAAGTGGCTGAATTACAACAATTCTGCAAAGATGAGTGAGACTCATGGCCAAATTATGGCTTGATTGCAGTTGTTGCTCCTAAGGGTGGCCCAACCAGTTATTAGCTTTAGGGGGAAATCACTTTTTCACGCAAGGCCATGTAAGTTTGGATTCTTTTTCTTCCTTAATAATAAAAAGTTTACTTTAAAAACAGCATTTTATGTTCAGTTTGTATGACTAATACCTAAATTAGTTTGATATGAAATATTGAAGTGTGACAAACATGCCAAAAAATAAGAAAAATCAATAAAGGGGCAAACATTTTTTCACCACTGTAAGTGGGGTGGTGGGTGGGGGGAGGCTGCGAGTGTCTGTGTGTGTGAGAATCTTGTCTGCCAGACAGCACCCAAGACCAGCCCTAACAGGGCGCTGGGGAGGGAGGGGGGGTTAAGACAAAGAAACACGTTGGCAAAGACTGATCCCATAGAAATCGCACTCACACAAAATGTTTTTACGCTCAAGGACACATTTCCATTCCCTTTCCTGTGGTGAGAGTTCATGTTGACAATCTTCACAGCAGTTTTAGTGAAGGATGTGTGCTTCGTCTCCAGGTAAACATTGGTGGGAAGCAGACAAACAATGAATGAGTGTGAGAAAGTACTGTGCTGGTGCTGTGATGCACCCAAACCATCTGCATACTTGACCTGTGTTGTGTCTTGGTTTGAATCTCAGACCCAATACAGGCAGTATGGTATACATTTAGGAACATCACAGTTACATTTGCAAAATTCAACCTATCCGAAAAGTAGTAGGGGAAAAGTGGAGCTTATTTAACCCTACCACTATTTATCGTTTTAGTTATTACCCATCCTGACAGAAGTGACATCACTTTTTCAATATGGACAAAGTAGCATAACAAGTATTGTTTTTTAGTTTTTTTTTTCACAATTATGAATTAAACGTCATAAACATTGCTGTCAGTTGTTGTGAAGGCCAAATAAAATGATTGGTCACTGACAACTGTCTGGTATTCAGGTACCTGTTGTACATAAACAAAAGCAGTCTCAGACAGGCAATCAGCAGTTGATTTTCATCTTGTTGAGATAGGTTATAGATTCACTCATTGCTTACCTTTGTAGCTAAACTTGGCCAAATCGGATGTTTGGACCCTCTAGGCAGCTGGAGGAAGCTGCTGCATGCTGTCCCTATAAGTGGGCTTCTCCTGCTGAGATGTTCAGACATCCATTTAATGGAATATTTGTCCATTTTTATGACCACCACATTTTTATGAGCCATTATTTATATTGTTTGTTTATTGTGACTTGCCCAAACAAATAAATGAATGTATGGGAAACAGTTGGGAAAGAATGACATGAGCGATGGTAGTCTCCCCAATCTATGGATGCATTTGCACTTATTTGGGTCACCCCCCCCTCCCCTTCCCCCACCGTGGGGCAGCTGTTAAGTGTGTTCATGAGCTACTGCTTGTAAGGTTTATCTGGGATCAGACCTAACAGTCAGCCGGGTATTCCTTTACTCATCCGGTAACACCCACCTTGCTAACACTGCATAGATAAATCCATTGACTGGCTATGAATGATTACTGTTAGCGTCACACAGTGACTTCATCATATGTGGATCATATTTAGGCCCCATTCATAAATATGGCTGTTTCCTATTCTCAATATTTATAATATCTCAATAAATTGTATGTTTATAATTACGACAAAAATCTAGGGATGTCCTGGACAATATTTTCACCCGATATTGGCCTGAAAATGAGATTTCAGTTCATATTTGTGTTTTTCTGCTGAATGATAACCTGCTCCAAACAGCAATAAGTTTGCTAGGTCGGTACAGTCGTCTTTCTTTTATTGTGAATTTTCACAAAGTTTGATTCAATATTAATAAATTATTATTTTTTTGTACTCCGGTTTCCTCCCACATTCCAAAAACATGCTAGGTTAATTGGCAGCTCCAAATTGTCCATAGGTATGAATGTGAGTGTGAATGGTTGTTTGTCTATATGTGCCCTGTGATTGGCTGGCCACCAGTCAGGGTTTACCCCACCTCTTGCCCAGAGACAGCTGGGATAGGCTCCAACATGCCCACGACCCTCGTAAGGATAAGCGGTACACAAAATGGTTGGATGGATGGAATTTATTTGTAGCTAGAGCATAGCCTTTACACTTGTATTACCATATATAGAATACATAATAATGGAAAACAAGCCATCTTAGATACAAATAAAATAAGACTCACATGTTAACATACTTTTTGGTGGTTATTGTCGCACTAATGTAATGTCACTGACAGCTAGAGACCAGTCTAGAATACTAATACTGCTAATACTGCTGCTGTTTGGAGAGACTCACTATGTACTTCAATCGCTTTATTGACAAGCGGAGAACACGTGCAGTGAACATTCACACAGGAACTGCTGTCGACCACTCTGCACTGTAGACCCAACAGTCTTTCAGAGAATACTGACTACTCTTAAGTTAGCCTTGTCCATTTCTTTTGTGTTGCCCCTTTAGAAGCTACAATAGCATGGTTGCTGAAATGTCAGGGATGCGCTCACTCAAAACAGCGTGAAACTTTTCAAGGTTTGAATGTTTTTGTCTAAAATGCCAACTACCATAGGGCCCGGCCAGTAAGTAGTGATGTTCGATGTTAGCTTTACACATGAAATGTATTTCATTAATATATTTCCATGTGCCATCATACAAATGAAGGTTGTGAAATTCTGTATGTGTGATTTATCAGTTAGAGTTGATTGGCTTTGTGACGAAGGAGGTAATCCCCGGGGAGTGACTGCATGACGTTTCTCTGAGCAGATGGAAACTCTGTGGATTAGCTCTGAAATACACACGACCCGCCACGGTCATTCATTGGCTCACAAACCATCTGAAGGAGAGCAGCTCAACAGCTGTGAATACTCGTCATTTTGAGTTTTTATTTCCTGATTTCATTTGCTTTTTTGGGAGGGTTTTTGATGGTAAAATGACAATCATATGTTTCTCAAAGTGAGGGCGTTTTCTTGCTGGTCTGAACGACTTTCAATTTGGTAACATGCAGGAATAAAAAACTTTTATTTTTGTTGCAGTGTTCCCACCGTGCCCGTGAAGAACCTCAATGGATCGAGTCCTGTTCACCCTGCGTTGGCTGGTGAGATCATACACACACACACACACACACACACACACACACAAACCGTTCTGCCACATGTTCCACACAGATACAGTACTCACAAAAAGTTGCTTCATTTCAGGATGTTTTGAACATTAGAGGCACGTAGACATGAAATAACACCCCTATAGTCACCTGTACACTCCTATTATTCTCGTTTTATGCCACGTTGCACAGGCTACAGAATCACTGCTGGGACATCAGAGACATCAGAGCCGCTGCTAGCACAGCAAGCTAACTAGTTAGCCTCTCCAATTTACTTATTCTAAAGTTAGTGTTTCAAATTAAGTTGACCTTTAAAGGTTATAGTGCATTTTAGCTTCATCCGGAAATTAAAGCCTCCTTAACTTTTTGTGAGTAGTGTATATTGTTGCATCTTCATTATTGTCATCAGAAGTGGAAAGACACTATGATGTGATCTGTGACCCAATAACCTTTTCTCTTCCAACTCTGCATATTTCAGGCATCACAGGCATTCTGATGAGTGCTGCTGCTCTGCCCGTGTGTCTTACCAGGCCTCCGAAACTGGTACTCCACCCTCCACCTGTCAGCAAGAGTGACATCAAACCAGTGCCGGGCTTAGGCCACTGCTGCAGGAAGACCACCAAGAAGCAGGCTCGCAAGGGTAAGACCGACCTTCCAGCCAAACTAACATAGAGAAATTTGCTGTCAATAATCACATGGCATGACATCATCATTTGTCTGCTGTTGTTTTGTCTGCAGGTAAAACTCCAGAGGAGGTGGTAAAGAAGTACCTGCAAAAAGTAAAGAGCCCACCAGATGAGGTATGAGCAGTATTTCCGTATTCTGCCCAGTACTTCATAAAAAAAAATTGTGAAAAGAATGGGATGTTCAGCTGTCATCTTTTTTTATAGGATTGTACCATATGTATGGAACCTTTAGGGGGTCCATCTGGATACAAAGGTCCAGGTGTGGGACCTGTTTCCAGGGCTGAGTCTGTTGGGCGTCTAGCACAGTGTGGACACCAGTACCATTTCCAGTGTCTGGTGGCCATGTATAATAATGGCAACAAGGACGGCAGGTACATCAGACACAAAGAACATTATGCATACAATGTAAACTCCTAAAGTGACCAAATGTCTGCTTTTGTGTCAGCCTTCAGTGTCCCACTTGTAAAACCATCTATGGCGTAAAGACTGGTAGCCAACCAGCTGGGAAGATGGAGTACCACATCATCCCTCACTCACTACCGGGCCACCCAGACTGTAAAACCATACGCATCATCTATAACATCCCGCCAGGCATTCAGGTACTCGGTTAGAACACAGCTCTGTCTCATCATCCCACTGACACCAGTGATGCTGATCAATGTGAGTGATGAAGTTTAATCGTGACGTGTGATCAGGGACCAGAGCATCCCAATCCAGGGAAGCCCTTCACTGCCAGAGGCTTCCCAAGACACTGCTACCTCCCAGACAGTGAGAAGGGACGCAAGGTAACTCCCTTTACCTTGCTAACACACTTAACTTACATTTCACGGACCTTTGGAGGCCGTAGTAAAACTTCCTAAATAAAAGTCTTCTGGACCAAAATGAAGTCAATCAGAGACTCAGCCTGTTCTTCTTCAATATTTTACTATCTCAACATTTTTCTGTACTGCAATTGGTCATACTGTCCTCCATTTGCCACCAGGTACTGAGGCTGCTCCTGGTAGCTTGGGACCGCAGGTTGATCTTTTCAGTTGGGACTTCAAGCACGACAGGAGAGTCTGACACAGTCATATGGAACGAGGTATGTCTTTCAGATAATGCTGAAATTGACCCAGAAATGGCAATCCACCCTTTTTGAGCTTGAACTATGGACTCGGACTGGGAGGTGCTGAGGTGCTGAGTTGAAGGTCGCGGCTCGATGTAGCCAGCGATGTGCAGTGTTGCGTTTATATATTTGTTGAGTGTAGGTTCAGATGAAAATCTGATGAAACAATTGTTCCCTCCTTTTTAAGGTTCACCACAAGACAGAGTTTGGCTCCAACCTGACAGGTCATGGCTTCCCCGACCCTGGACACCTAGACAATGTTCTGGACGAGCTCCGTGCTCAGGGCATCACAGAAGATGACGGCTTGACAGAAAAGTGAGGAAACAAGGAAGAAAAGAAAGGTGTGAGGGCAAGATAGTAATGATAGAGAGTAGAGGGTAAAAAAGACCATCTTCCAGAATTGAAGGAATGCTGGAGAACATTTGGAGCATTTTCTTTTAGATTTTTTTGTCCCGCCCAAATGAACCACTTTTTAAAATATTATTTTAGTTGCTGGTGGTTTGCCTGCCATTCCAATACTGTATAGTTTTTTAGAAGTGAAATGCTCATTGAAGGAATGAGCAGCAGTCAGGAGGCAGCACTAAAAAAACAGCATGAAGGAGGAGGATACATACCTTTTTGGCTACTCCGCAACCAGGTACTAACTCTACATATAACCAGATGGTACTAATCATGACAACAAGTTTACGGTGTGAAAGTAGAAGATTGTAAATGTCTGAGCTGTAAAAAAATTGGGAGAGGAAGGACCAAGAGAGCGATTGTTGAGGTAGGGGAAGGAGACTGTATAAATGATGTGGCAGTCAGAAAGAAAGAAGGTTTATGAATGTAGTGTAGCATAGGACTAACTTGTATGGTACATTTACAGGTGCTATCACCACAAACGCAACACGTGATGAAAATGTGATCAAGAGTAAAAGGTCCCCTTGCTTCTTTGTTTTTTTTTTATTTTATCACTGCTGTGTATTCCTTTTGGTGGTTTTACTGTTGGGCTGTACTCGGTCGGAAAGCAAATGAAAACTTTAGATTGTCACTGTAATTCTCAATGAACAACAATCCGGCACTTTTTGTTAGATGGTGTAGCATCTAACAAAAAGCTCGTACATGGGGACAAATTGCAGACCTGCCAATGTGCATGCACTGTATTTGCACCCTTGAATACGCGTCACTTCTCTCCAGTTAACCCTTTTTTGTGTACAATGACGCAGACTGTAACAGCTGTAATTGGTTGGCTTGGACAGCATTGTTTCCTGCGTATACAGGAGTCGTACAAAGGGGGGAAAGCATTATCATCCAGTTGAAAATGATTGTTGTAATGCAACAATTGGTTCTAGCTACAGTAATTGAATTACCACCAAGGAAGCTAACAAGCTAATTAGTAATAATATCATGGTTCATATCATGGTATCATGGTTGATCACAGAGTTGACGTCACATTGTCAACCCTGACAAAGAGCTATAAAAGCAGGAATGTCCAAAGGGGCTTAGTAATAATGGATTCGCTTTTATATCGTGCTTTTCAGGCAGCCTAAGCTCTTCACAATGAAGTGAAGCCATTATTCAATCACTCCTCAGTCACACATTGGTGGTGGTACTCTACATCTGTATACACAGCTGCCCTGGGATAGTCTGACAGAAACATGGCTACCAAATCACCCCGATGGTCTCTTTGACCATCACCAAACATTCACCACACCTTTGGAGGCAAAGTGCATGAAGTGTCCTGCCCAGTGACTCAACAACAGTGACTGGGTGGAGGGAGTGAGGATCGAACTACCAAATGTTCAGCTTTCTGATCTGGACGACCTGCTCTACCTCCTGATCCACTACCGCCCCTACTATTTGATTCTCTTCATGCAGTTTACAGGTTAGGGTTATCACATGTACAATCCTCAACAAAATCTTAAAACCATGGGAAATATAAATAAGTATTCAGTTTTTTTGCTGGTGCATTCTGACTAGACTATACTAAGTAGAGGATCAGAATGCAAAAAGAAGAAAAGGGAGCAAAGATGAAAAAAAAGAAAAGAAAAACATTTAACCTCAAACAGGCATTTCATCATAAGACCTTTAAAAAAAACAGCTATTTCATATCATTCACACAGTCATGACCGCCTAGTGGCAAAAACAGGAAACTTCCTGCGTTTGACTGATATTGTTCAACTGCACAATCAAGGCCTCATTACAGGGGCCTTGCCTATAGTGTCCAGGTTGGATGCTGTAAGATGTAAACTATTTCCTGAGGAAACAAAAAAGGGGATAAAAACGACCCAAAAAGATTCACTAGTAAGAGGAAGAGCCTGTCTGTGAAGACCCAATGAAGGCCTTTACGGATGCTGACTGCAGCCCAATAACCATTAGACAGCATCACACACCAAAAAAGGGAGTGGACAAGCGGCCATAATAATACTACATTCTAAAAGAAGTTCAATCTTGTAGCCAGCTGAAGATTTGAACCTAAAAGATGTCTATGTTAGTGATGGGAAACTTGAATCGAGTTCCTATGAGTCAATCAGTGAAGTGAATTGATTCATTCTCGTCACTCATCACAAAGCGCATGCATAGAAACTCACATACACAAGTTTTTCCGGTTGGTCAGTGAAAGCAGAGTCTACGCCGAGCAACCTGTCAGTACTGCTGGAGTCCTTGCTGAACACCGTTCCTTTTGTTGAGCCTGTGGTGCAGCTGAGGCAGGAAGGGGAGTTTGAGTTGATTTGTTTTTTTCCATGGGGTTAATAGGTTTATGCAAATGCAGTTAGGAGTAACATATGCACAATTAGTGACATGTTACCCGCTTTTGTTTTCTTAATTGAACCAGGCGTGAGTAAGTGAACAAGTTAACAGAGGCGAGTGCCTGTGAGTCCAGATTCAGGCAAAAACAAAAAAAGAAGCTCATGAGTTTTCAATGACTTGTTCATGACTTGCACATCTATAGTTTTAGTTTCCAGGCTAAGAACAGGAAGTGTGACTTTCTTTTTTTGTGCCATGGCTATAATTCATCCAGCAGAAGACTGCTGACAACAGAAAGCATATTTCACACTGTGAGCTTTTCATTGGAAGCACTTGGCATCCCATCTGTTCCGCTGACAAATGATGATGCACTAGCCACCTTCTGACTTGGGTGTGTAGATGGAACCCTCATGTTTCTAGTCATGCGTGTTGCCACAGACGTCCTACCTACACACTCCAATTTTAAGAGTATTAGGTATTTCTAGATTTTCTGCAGTAACGACATCATGTGGAAAGTTCCATTACATTAGAACCCGCTTAATCTGGTCTCGCTTATGTCAACAAATCAGATCCTCTTCCATGTGTTGTTACTACTAAACATGGTCCACCGCTTTCTCCATATAATATTTCATTTGACATCAATATTTCTATGAAAAAACAGTCCGTTTATGTCCACATGTTGAATGTAACAGCATTAAAAATGATTGTCCAGTAGCGGGTAATCACTACTGCAAACGTTACAGCGCTGTTACCACTAGCGACAGTAAAATATGGTGTTATTATGCAGCGATATCTCTCAACCATGGCCCCAGTTACTATTTTACCCCACTACTACAACACAGGAAGCTAAATAGCTTCGTCAACTAGAGTTGTGGTTACTCACAGGAAAACACTGCCCCTCGTGTTTTGGGTAGAGAATTACAAGTCATGAGCTAAGTGTAACTACAAAGTTCACAACGCTAAATTTCATTTCTGTGACATATTTGAAGTTTTTTGAAAAAAGTAATTTTGTGGTAACTAATTACACTTTTTAAGAAGTAATTCAGTTACTAATTAATTTCCTTTTTGGGGACCGTTAACTGGAACAATACTGTTTTGCCCAATACTGGTTATCTTTTGGCTTGGCAAATGACAACAGCAGAATGACTTCCTGTTCAGTGCAAAGTAAGCTTCAAAATGAAAGCATTGCAGTATTAACCACACTCAGAAAATGCACCCTTTAAATGTATTTTTAGATGGTTAGCCACTGACAGAACGATGTGTGCATGTACGAAAACTGTTTTCATAGTGATTATGACATTCACCGACGTTGCTGCAGCATATCTGAAATAATAAACCATAAGAAAGTAGAAGAATACAATTTTTAAAAATTGCGAAATCGAGGAAAACCATGTCAACAAACTGATATAGGTTGTAAAAAATGTTTTTCGTTTTGTTTTTCGATTTTGGCTATGGCGGCAACCCATTTAGGTTGAAGTCAATCATTCAGTCCAAGAGGCGTGGATATCAACGGGTTCCACTGTGATGATGACTTCCTTACTGTATGGTTACTCCTTTTGAATATGTTTGAAAGAACTTTTTTCTTCGATAGTATTACCTTGACACCATCATAGCGTTACTAGCCTTTGTTTTATATTTACTCTTTTTTTCATTTCTTACCATTGGTTTACAATTGTTTACTACAAAGGTTTTTATTTCCATGTTGATAGCGTACGTGAGGCTGATTTGAATGGTATTGGATGATATACTTTCATTTCAGTGTGAAATACATTTTTCAGTGCAATGTCAAATATTTTTACATCTGTTCTTTTGGGAGCCTACATGGTTTGATGTGTTATCAGATCAGCATATTTTGAATTTTGTCATATTTCTTGCTCTGATAATTCAAACACTGTACAATTGCTTTAAGCTAGTTTTGTATAATCAGTCATGTGATTATTGAGCTATATTGTCTTGGGCTGTGTGGGAAGAGTGAGGGTCTGATTCAATCCATGTATCATTCATTCATTTGATTTTCAAAATAAAACCAAAACTAAACAGATGAAATAGCGACTTGTTTTTCCAATATTTGTTTCCAGATGCAAATGTAAAAAACCCCCACAAGTAATTTTTTCGATTTATGATTCTGTGCACAATTGGAAAATGGACCAAACGAATAACAGGCATTCCGTAGATCATTCATTCATTTGTTTAATTCAACAAAGAAAAACAAAAGATTTTCATTAATTGTTTTTTAAACTAAAAAAATTAAACCAAAAACGTAATGTTTTGTTTATTTGACATCTAGTTACACTTGATGTGCACTAAATTTGACTTAAAAATCTTAAAAATTATAATACTTATGGCTTGTCTTAAAAACACTAGTTGTCTAGTTGTTCAACATAAACACAAAACCTGTAAAAACTATTCTGCAAAAGTGGCTCAACCAACCCAGGCTTTGTGGTCAATACGCGGCTCAACAAAACCTAAATTCCCTAATCAGAATTACACTGTACTGTGACGGTGGATATCAAAAAGTCAATATCAGATCTGTCGGGCGTTCTAACAATGAGCACTGTATGTACGTATACATGATCTGTATAACTTGTGAGAGGGAATTAGGAAATTTGGTTGACAACACAATACGGTAGGTGGCGGTAATGCACCTTTTACTATGACTGCCATAAAACAAAACGAAGAAGAATGACGCCACCTACCGTCCGAATGCGTGCTCGTCCACGTCCCAAGACGCACGTTCACGTGAGCGTGTGCGTCACAAGCGTGCAGCTTCACTTTACGTGCCTCCTTGCCTGTGCATCTGAGGGCAGATGTTTCGATTTAAGGTGAGTTTATACGTCCAGCTAGCATACATCACACATTTAATAGAATAGCCACGCGTGTAAAACTGACGCTTAACATGAAGAATATATTTCAGTAACATGTTGAAATGTTCTTATTGTTTATGTGCCTGCCAAATTGGCGGCCTGTGAAGCAGCCCGCTTGCCTGACGTAATGACCCGCAGGAGGACGACAGTGACGCGCTGTCTGTTTCTGCTCACCGCCGTCCGTTCAGCCCTTTATTTTCTTTATCACGCGTAGCTATTTGATCACATACCGTGCTAGTTCTACGTGCGATGCATGTTTGGGGATGAATCGTTGGTGATGCAAGATAACGTCAGGGTTAGCATTAGTGCTAATGGGGTGTAACGTTACCAACACTGCAACCTTTCTTGCAGTGTTTTTGTAATGTAATACAGATATTTTCTATGTTGGTCAGGGTTAGCATTAGTGCTAATGGGGTGTAACGTTACCAACACTGCAACCTTTCTTGCAGTGTTTTTGTAATGTAATACAGATATTTTCTATGTTGGTCAGGGTTAGCATTAGTGCTAATGGGGTGTAACGTTACCAACACTGCAACCTTTCTTGCAGTGTTTTTGTAATGTAATACAGATATTTTCTATGTTGGTGGCCTGTCCCATGCGTGCTCACCAAGTACTGTGCTTTATCTTGAGTTATGTTTCATATTAAGGCAATACAAACCCTGTTCTCTTCAATAGTTACTTAAATATATTCTAAATTACAGGTCATTTCCTTTAACAGTGTACAATCATTGTTGCATATTAGTAGTAGTAGACATTTTTAAACCATATTACCATATTGTTTCATGTTTTAATGTGAAAGTATTTTGGGGAAGTCATGCCCGGTTTGAGCAAACTACTGTGTTTGCTCTGTTGGTACGGTTCGTTTGGTCGATATGCAGTCCATCAAACACAGGCCCGGACCCAACACACGGGTCTGAGTCCATGTACAATTAGACTGCAGTGCTCAGTAGGGTTGGATATTATTTACATATTATCCCATACCGGTGCCAAATCGGTACTTTTGAAACAACGGTGGTGGCCGAACAGTTACTGTAAAAACATCCACAATCAGTACAAAACCATTGTCTTTTTATGGAATTTTGTTATACGAGAAACACTGTAGTCAAATAGTTACTAAAGGGTGAGGTACCTCTGTAATGTCGAAGTGATTTGGTTTCAAGAGAGCAGATATTTGTAGTAAAGAGTGTGGAGTAGCCTAGCCACTCCAGTAACCAGAGACTGGAGTTTGAAGTCGTCCTGTCTCCAGACTAGGTTTTTTTTTTTTCAGAAGAACACACAGGTAAAAACGTTATAATTGAGTTGAAGGAGTTTCTCCAGGAAGAGGACTTTGATGAGAAGAAACAATTGTGTGTAACTACTGACATTGGATCCAATGTTGTGAAAACAGCTGACCTGAACAGCTGGAGTAGACTGACTGGCTTTGGACACTCTATACACAGTGCCATAGGTAAGCTTACTTTTATGTAATTATTTTTAATTATATGGGTTAAGGTTGATAGCTTTTTATTACAAGACTCCACTAAAGTTAATTATACCATCATATCATGAACATCCTAAAACTGTGGGTCCATATCGCCTAACCCAGGGGTGCTCACACTTTTTCAGCATGCAAGCTACTTTTAAAATGACCGAGTCAAAATGATCTACCCACTACAAAAATGCAAAACATCTATTTATTTTCAAATGTATTGAGGATTATTTGTACGTACAATGTATGTTGATGTACCTTACATAACCAAATGAGCCAATATTGCAAAACACACATAATTAACTTAAAAAAAATTTTGTAATTACCTGAGTTTACTTTGATGACTTGCACTGAATTGAACCAGCCAGGGATGCATAGTCCGGACAGTAGCTGCTGATAGCCAGCCTCAAGCACACTTCCAAATGTTTATCAGTCATGGATAATATCCGTATCACAATATCCGTATAATATTCCATATCCGTATGGAAGTGATATGTTTTTTGCCTTTTTACTTGGTCCAGTTTTTGCCTTTTTACTTGGTCCAGCTCCTTCACTCATTTTAGTGACCATAAACTTTAGCGAGGGCTTAAAATCTCGCAATTCGCCGACTAGCTTAGCACTTTGCATCGTTGTTTACGCATGAGCGGTGACCTAAAGGTCAAAATTCAGTTGTCATCTGACTGGTTGTCCTGTATGTCAATCAAGTAACGGGGATGGATGATAGGCTGACATCGTAAGTTCTGCTGCACTTAGAGACGTTGTTTGATTTGATTGGTCACCCGAAGGGCAACATTCAGTTGTCATCTGAATGGCTGCCCTGTATATCAATCAAGTGACGGCATTGATGCTGGGATGATATTTTTTTAATGTCACGCCGCGATCGACCAGCGATCGACCAGCGATCGACCGGTAGCTCGCGATCGACTTAATGAGCACCCCAGGCCTAACCTTACTGGGAAGGTTCACAGCTGTTCCATGTTTTCACTGTTTGTGGGTAATGACTCTCACTGTGGTTTGCTGGAGTCCCAAAGCTGTAGAGATGATAGAGCTCAATTACTTTCTTTATCATTTGTTCCTCAGCTCCTGAGGACTACTTCATTTAGTCAGGCGGGTCCTATTTGAGGGATTTTTTTCAGAACAGGTGTGACCAGAGAAATGTTCAGTGATTGTCAGAAATGGGATGTTGCAGAACTGATTAAATTTTGGGATCGGGAGGATAATCGATAGGATTCAGTAATTTTTTAAATGATCTTTAACATTTTGGTATTTGTGCATGCAAATGGTCAGAACACTTAGGGAAAAAATACTGGACATGTTTCTAAGAGGTTTTACGTAATATCAAAGACGGATCAAAAATATCTAAGATGATTATTTTGCTGTGAATCGAAATATAGGGGGAACTGTGACGCTTAGCGGGGGTCTGTGATCTCCGATTGCTTCTCTAGTTGACTAATATTTAAATTTGATGATCTGAAATAGTTAAGCAAACAAAAATATAAAAATCCGGAAGGGGGGCCTTTTCACCCCACTGTACACTGTACCTCCAGTGAGTATTCCACACAATTTTTTGTTGATCAATCAAGTAATCCGATAAAACATATTTTTGCTTGTTTAAAGAGAAATGATGAATTCACAATTAAAAAAAAAAACATTTGACTAAGTAATAAAGGAGCAATTGGTTGAATTCGATAATGGAGTGTTTTATTTCTTAAATGGACATAGTGCATACTGTAAGTGACGAAATGAAGGTAAGACATCAAAAACCTAAGCCAATGACGCCACTACTCACTCACTCACTCACTCACTCACTCACTCACTCACTCACTCACTCACTCACTCACTCACTCACTCACTCACTCAGTCACTCACTCACTCAGTCAGGCAGTAATAAATGAACCAACAAGTCCATAAGAAAAATACATTATGGCAATGGCGTTCATAGCAACCAAACAAGTCACTTTTCAATACAACATAGTGGCTTCAAATACGACGGGTGACAATGGTGAAAGGTGTGTGCATCTTACCGCTGCGTTATTTTATCCACCAGCCACACTAGCAAACGCTGTTGGCGCACAGTGGCAAGCGCGGCGTTAAACTGATGCACGTCACCGTCTTCCAATTGCTGTTTAGCCACATTTTCGGTCTTTTTTTTTACATTTCATTTTCCTTGTTCTTTGTTGTCTTGCCACTTTTTCTAGCCGCTTCAATCTTCCCGCGTCTTCAAACACGCACTTCCTTCTTCCTCCTCCGCGTGGGTGTTGTAAGCGATTATTCGAAACGCGGAAACTGCCCTCGACTACTTTTTATAATCGAGGTATTCGAATTATCCGAATAATCCTTGTATCCCTGATAAGTAGTATGTTGACACTTGTTCCCTGTTGGTCTCCCCATTTTTCCCCTCAAAACCACAGTTCTGAACCTGACTATCCACATTCAGTTCTTATCTCCTGCCTTATTTTCCAGTCCCTGGATGAAGACTGCACATTGGAAGAGGAAGATGAGGGATTGGCAGAGGAAGAAGATGAAATTGATCAGTTTAATGATGACACCTTCGGAGCTGGCGCCATCGGTTAGTCATGTCATCTCGTAAACTAGTCACTTGTCATTCGCTCATAAACAAGAAAACAAGAAAGCACAATTTTTAACTTGTCTTTTCTTCCAGATGACGATTGGCAGGAGGAACATAAGCGCCTTGCTGAGCTTGATGAACGAGATGGGCTTGGAGAAGGCGTTGGTTTAGAAAGAGGGGGGGTGGGAGGAGAACCAGAAGACCCGTCCTCCACCTATGTTGCGTCTACTGCTGACCATCTCCCCTTTCAGTCATCCCTCTCTTTACCCCACTACGCTTCTTCCTCAGGAAGACCACAGGGAGGTTAGTCCTAATGTGCCAAGGATGTCTCTCTTGACCAGTTACCTCGTGCAAACACAAACGCAAAGGCTGATGTTCTGACACAAAAGTAAAAAGTCAAACTGTCATTTCAGATGTGGAGGATGGAAGAAGTGAAGGTGACTTGGCCGAGTCGCTGGCAAGACTTGTCCTCGACGCTGACCCTGCTATCGCTGGAGTCGGGGCTGCAGAGAGGCCTGGTTTCCCCCACAATCAAAGGTCGGGGCATGACTCAAGACCCAAAGTCTTGCACCAGCCTTCCGCCCTTTCACGTTCCACTCGCCTTCACCAGCAGGCTCCAGGGCCTCCCAGCACAGGTAAGACCTAAAAACAAGCCGAAGTAGTTAGCAATTGATGATGGTCTCATACAGTGTCACATTTCTAATGACCATTTTGCTGTTACTCTTTTAATAACCTGTCACTGAGATACACTTCCGCTCACAAATTTACATTCACTCGTTATGGGGAAGACATGACAAATCAGATACATTTTTATCCCTTAATGATGTGTTTGAACTGTTGTTTTTCTAGTGTGGAATGAATTATTATGCAACACACCTTCAGTAACATCAAGACTTGGATAAACAAGTTTTAATCTACTAGGATTTTTTTTCATTCATAAAGGGTCATAATTGTACATACCATTTTAAATATAAATACACAACTACTGAAGTTCGACTATATGCTTTTTGTAGCCAGCGTCAGCCATAATTGTGGGTGTGTAACTTCACCCCTATTTTTTTACAGAATTGGTAGAGTTCATTTAACCCCAAAGCATCCTGGGATTTTATATAGAATGTAATGCCTCTTGTGCATTTTTTGCGACTGCTACATAACATGGCATGGGGCCAAGACAAGTTGCAAGGTGACAAACACTATGGAATTAGATATTGCGAGGATGTACGGGAAGTCATCATTTGATAACGTGAAAATCTGCGGTTTACAGATGAGTGCGGCCTATATACTTCCGCATTGAGCAGTAGGTTACATTTTGATTGGCCAATTCTACGAGTCCGTTAACACAGAACCAATAGGGCCCTCCAAAGGGCTAAAATATGTATGTGTGGCTCCTTTTTATTTTTTTCTATTTGCACAATACCACACCGAGAATGAACAAAACATTCACGCTTAAGATTGCATGAAACCTGACCCGACTATGTTCTTTGCCCTTTGCACTCCAGGCCTTCCTACCGGTCATCCTCCCTCATCAATGCTCAGTTACCAGCAGCAACAACATTTACTCCGCTCTGGACCTGGCCAGGTTAGTCTTTAAAGTACAATACAAGTATTAGGATCCAGACCGTCATGCTCACTTCTGGTCATGAGCTTTGGGTTGTGACTGAAAGAAAGAGATTGTGGAAACAAGTGGCCGAGCGGCCGGGAGGCCTCACATTGAGAGGATGCCTCCCGGACGCCTCCCTGGTGAGGTGTTCTGGGCATGCCCAGCCGGGAGAAGGCCCCGGGGCAGACCTCGGACACGCTGGAGGGATTATGTCTCACAGCTGGCCTGGGAACGCCTTGGT
Source organism: Doryrhamphus excisus (assembly GCF_030265055.1). Classification (NCBI taxonomy): domain Eukaryota; kingdom Metazoa; phylum Chordata; class Actinopteri; order Syngnathiformes; family Syngnathidae; genus Doryrhamphus; species Doryrhamphus excisus. Next base: position 42,064 of record NC_080466.1, on the reverse strand, counting down.
GTCCTCTTGGTAGACCTGGAGGAGGTGGCCGGGGACCGGGAAGTCTGGGCTTCCCTACTGAGACTGCTGGATGTATCCCACTTGGAGAAACTGTTTGGAAAACTAGTCCTAAATGGAACACTAATAATAATACATGCATAATGAAAAGGTATGATGTTACTTGACAATGTTTACCACAAGCTTTCTCATCTTATTACCTTTAGATGAACTCCCACAGTATCTGGGAGAACAGTATGGGCTTCGGACCAGTCAGTGTTACCCCCGGACTAGTTACACACATGGAGGTGAGTTTTTTTTTTTCTTTTTCTATGTATATTCTAGATTTGATTGAGTGCACCTTGACAGTGCTTAGTTAGCAGACTAGCAATTAGTAATGGGGTTCTTCACACCTTCCAACTTTTGGTTCCAATGGCACCCCCACTGCAGTTGTCTCCAAATAGTGGTTTGTCTCCTCGGCGAATGACGAAACCACTCACTGTATTTAAATTATTGTACCATAATTTCTACACTGAGTAGTATTGATTTTTTTTTATTGGTGACGTGCTCAACTTTATGGCCCATAGTGCATTGTAGAAATTAAACAAAAAATAGATCTGGTTGCTACCGGCAACCAGCAGAGAGCAATTCATTCAGGCCCCTAACTCTTTGTAAATAGATGCTTTGAAAAAGGGGACTTCATTTGGAACCATTCATTTTCTAGATGAGATAGAACTTTACCAATGTAACCTACATATTTAGATTAGATATAACTTTACCAATCTAACCTACAAATTTAGATTAGATATAACTTTACCAATCTAACCTGGAAATCTAGATTAGATAGAACTTTACCAATCTAACCTAGAAAATGAATTCTGCCTTATATCCTGTTCAGAGTCTGGGCAAGCAGGTGCTGATTCTGACTGGCCACCAGTCATTTAGAGGGCACATTTAGAACCATTTTCACACTTTTAGCTGTAGACAATGAAGTACAAGCATACAAGGTTTTCCATTCTACAAGATTAGCAGTAGAACTAATTTCTAGATGAAAGTGACTTCATTTATTTTGTGCTGTCTCTTCAGGATAGTCCATTAATGTCCATAATAAAGGAGGCAGGACTTCCAAAGCGTCCAGCTCAGGGGAGGAATGATGAAGGACGTGATTTATCGGAAAGAGTTCCACCTCCACGCTCTTCTTCTCCTGTGATTGGCTCACCTCCAGTGAGGGCGGTTCCTATTGGGACTCCACCCAAGCAACCAATGGCTCACAGCTTAAATCATCAGGTATCAAGCAGATCAGCTTGCCAATATATTCATGTTGTAGAAAACCTCTGGCACAATTGGAAGAGGTCGAGTCATATTATTTATTGCCTTTGCTCCCAGCAGGTTTTTTCATGATAACTGGTTCATAATAGCATTCAAATCAAAAGAATTGATAGTGAAAACATTAACCTGCAGCACACTCACTCGAGGCAACATTTGTGTACGTAATAAAGACGTGTCATTTCATTCATGCGCCACTCACAAAAACTGATGACAGCATCAACCCTGTACAAAATAATAATTCCAAATAGGGTTGAAAATAATTCACATATTAAGAAAAGGTAGGAAAATTGATTGGAATGGAACAAGTACAGCAGCAACCAGACTTTAGACAAAGTCAGAGAATTTGCAGTAAAATAGTAGAATACAAGAGAATACAAGCTAACTGGCCATGTCACAAATTCACAGTGTGAGCGCAGGCCCGCGGGGACCAGCAGAGCAAGGGAAATCAGACCCGGGTCCATCACAGTATGAAGGACCTAGTGTAAATAGGCTGCTATGAACTGTATTATCTCGTGTGGGGCCCTGGTAGTTGCATTACATAATCTGTGTTATGTTATATTAGACTCCTATTTATTTGTAAAGTTTCCAATGAGCTGCCATTGTCCATTGTTTTGTGGTACTGGTTCATATGTTTTTTTTTTGTTTTAAATCAATACTAACGCCGCCATCTTGTGTGGGTGCGTTGCTGCCCACCCGCTTCTATATTTGTGTGTGTTTGTTTGTGTGTGTGTGTAGATCCACCATCCCACAGCAGTTCACGTGAGAGCCCCAATCCAGCACAGATACCCGCCTCCTTTCCCAGAACGTCTATCACCAAACACTCTACTCAATTTAGCCGTGAGTGTTTCTCCAACTTCTCATGCCTTTCACTTTTTTTTGACAACATTCAATATTCAGCAAATCCAAACGATGCTAATTAAGAGCCTTGATATGAAATACCGAAAAATGAAAGCGTCCACACATGGTCGTTAGGCTATGTCCACACAAACATGGTTTCTATACACATGGTTGGAGTTGAACAATATCACATTTACCATATGCGAATGTTGGCCTATCACAAGCCTGACAAAGCAACCACTGCTGACCTTATTTGTGTAGTATAACACCTCAGCTAATCAATATAGTGAGATATTTGATGTATAATGTTTACGTTAACCTTTAAAATCAGCGCTCACTTACACAGAGCCCAGGAAACTACGTTAATATTTTTTTTAGTCGCCCGTATATGGTGCTAGCATTGGCGTTTGCCACTGCACCACATTAAACCAATAAAGTTTCGATACATGAGATCACCCCCTCCACACACAAAAGCTAATGCTGGAGTTTTGGAAAATCTCCATGCTGGCCGGAGTTTTCCCAAAAGTTCAGTTTTTAAGGGCAAAAACCTATCTTTGCGTGTGGACGAGAAAAATATGCATTTTAAAATATCCCTACTCATGTGGACATGACCTCGTCCTTGAAATGTGAAATATTTATGTTGTTGTTGTTTTTCTCCCTGCTAGAACTCGCCACTATGTCGTGGCCCATTTCCTCCAGGGGTGGGTCCAGTGCTTTCACAGATTCAACGGGCCCAGCTTCTCAACTCTCAGGTCAGTGATACTGTACCGGTGTTTCATGACGCTGGTCCACTTTCAATGTATTGAAACCCATAGGTTTCAATTATTATTAAAAGAATCAGTCATACTTGTGATCATCATAAATCATTTACTAGCTGTACACAGAGTGTTTAACATAACATTTTTCACACATACATGTAAGTTAGCAGAGTGTAATACAGACATTGTACCAGTAGTAATTACTTGACAAATTATAAATGCCAAATAAATAGATTGGTGACTTGAAGAGTTTTTTGTGTTTCCAGGTGGCAGGTGTTCGTGGTAGTCCAGTGCCTCCTTTGTTACCTGGTGGAGGAGGTTTCAGGCCGTTTTTCGGTGGCCCACACCCTCCGCATGGGCACCGAATGGGTCCGCCGCCACTTCATGGCCACCCCAACCACATGCCACCCATCAGACACACTGCCACCCACCTTCATCCTCAACACCGCCGCATGCTCACTCAACGCATGCAAAACAGAGGAGGGTAAGGGCTTGTGTGTTGTAGTATGTGTGTCGTTTAACATCAAGGCTGGGTTTGCACTGCAGGTCTAAGTGCCTAAGTTCAATTTAGTACCTAAATCCACTTGAGCCATGTAGAGCCGGATGCTACTAAACAGCTGTTTACCCTTCCTGAAGGGACCGCAGCAGGACTGGAGGGGACTGGCACAACAGGGACCCATACAGCAACCTGATGACTCAGAAAGAGAAGGAATGGGTTACTAAAATCCAAATGATGCAGCTTCAAAGTACCGACCCTTTCTTGGATGATTACTACTATCAGGTGCGGTAGGATGTAGTGGTGTATATTGCATGTTTTATATGGGCATGAAGGCAGTACAACATAACAAAGGTGTGTTCACACATAATAGTCACACAATTGAATGTGGACATGTCAACTGATGGACAAGTACTCAATGGAAAAGTCAAAAGAAGGTCAATGAGGATCTTTTGGGGCACCGGATGTAACTGATGACAGTAGAGCCATCTTCCTCCAGGTCCACAGAACCATCGTTTGTTGCTGCCTTTCTGAAAATTGCCAGTCCGTATCATATCATTACTGAATATCGTCTTAATATGAACTTAAATAGTGATAATCCTATAGCAGTTGGATTAATGATGATGAAAGAAGTAGAAATATGCAGTCACTGACTACATCCATAACAATCGCAATGCGCATTATTCCAGTATCATAATCAGTCTTCATCCTGCTGCACTTGCAGAACTACTATGAAAAGATGGAGAAACGCCAGGAGAGAGAAAGCGACAGCAGTAAAAAAGAACACACGACCAAGCTCATCACTCCACAAGTTGCCAAGATTGAACACACTTACAGACCAGGTAAATCTTCTTCTGGAGATGCACTTACAGCTTTTCTTCCAGTGTGTCTCATTTTTAGTTGTTCCTGGTAGGCCTGCACCCCTGGAGAGTTTTCAGGGAGAGGACGCATTCCTTCCTGTTTTTGGAAGTAAAGTTTAACAGGCAAGCTGGCGGTGCGCACGGGTGCAGTGGCTCTTAGCTCTCCAGCTTGGTGCATGGTAAAATGCACCGTGCCGTTGCACTCAAATTTTGTTGTATGCAATTACAATGACAATAAAGGCGATTCTGATTATGTAGCCGCATAGCAGTCTGAATTTTGCAGCTTCAATTCAAATAAATAAATATCCTCTCCGCTCTTTCATAGTTGAAAACGGACAATTTTTAAAACATTTTAAGCAGTTTGTATGTTTTGTTTGAGATTGTGCATTTTCAGACATAAAAATAAATGAACAAAAATATCTGCATAAGGCCTCCAAATTGTCCATAGGTATGAATGTGAGTGTGAATGGTTATTTGTCTACATGTGCCCACTTTTGTGCCCCAATGCAAAAAGTGTGATGTAAAAAGAAAGTTGAGAACATACGCTTTGTCACTGATAACGCAAAGCTAAGGTTGCTTTTATAAAATGTCAAAGTGGTCCCGATATTTTCCAGTCATCAGCCCTCGGTGGGGGAAATATTTGGACACCCATGCTCTATGACATACTTGGTCACGCTACGGAAGTGGCTTTGTGGTTCTTTGTTGAACATTTTTATTTAACCCTAGCAGTGTCAGCGCTCCCTGATGGTGAACAGAGCAAGATTTAAGAGTATGATGATAGTCGCTAATTAAGTACAAATCTGTATCAACAAACATACCGACATGCCAGTGAGTTGATTATCACTCCAACTAATAAAGGGCTCTGTTGAATGTCCCCCCTCACCCCCCACAGTTCAGTTTGCAGGGTCTCTGGGTAAACTGACAGTATCCAGTGTCAACAATCCTCGCAAAATGATTGATGCCGTGGTAACGAGTCGCTCAGATGACGAGGTATGTTTCTTTTTATTTGTCTTATTTTTTACCAGCTGTTAAATACAGTACAGTGGGGACAATATTTTGTAAATATAACCAGACCATTTATGTTACCATTGTATGAAATGTACAAATTAGTACTGCCCCTTTTAGGCAGTAAAAGGGAAAGTACAGTAATCCCTCTCCACTCTTTGAATTTCTGTTTCATGCTCAGATTAAAAGAATTTATGTATGTATATATGTATGTGTGTATTTATATATGTGTGTGTGTGTGTGTGTGTGTATATATGTGTATATATATATATATATAGTGTGTGTGTGTACCCATTTTTTGCCTAAATGAAGCATTTTGAACCATCTCCCCATATTTTCTCTTATTAAATCTACTATACTGTGTAATAGGACTGTAAATGTTACATGTAATGTTACATTATTTGTTGTTTTAGTTATGCTTGTTTCTTTTGTAATAATTTATCTATGTGCTTTTTATCCCCAGGAGAAGAGAGAGAAGCAGGTTTGGAATAAGAGACGGCAAATTCTGTACACAGTGGAAAAGGTAAGGATAAATATCTCACAACCTCCACGTTCAACCAGACTGCTGTACATCCAATCTCGCGTGCCCTTTCCAGATCTACAGTTTGCTGCTGGAGGTTCAGGACTTTGAGAAACGTTTTGTCCACGCACCGGAAGAGGAGCGGGAGGCTTTACTGGAGCAGCACAAAAGCAACACCATGCAGCTGTGTAGCTCGCTGCAAGAAAAAGATTGGGACGACAGGTTAGATGCGGAGCCTTTGGTTGGCTCTGTCCATTTTGTGGCACACCCTGTAATTCTTCTCCTTATGCTCCTTGGGAAGGGTAAGCGATGATCGCTGCGTGATGATCATGTCGGTGAGGAAGGGCAAGCGCCTCATTTCCAGGCTCCTCCCCTACCTGCCTTCCTCTCAGGCTGCCGCCGTTGTTATGGCGATTGCCCGCAACCTTCCCGCCCTCGCCAAGAAGGACAAGCAAGACCAGGTAAAGGATCAGATCAGTATCACAAACACTATTTGTGTAAAATAAGACAAATATTGCAATGTAAATTATGTAAAAAGTGCTACAATGTGTCATTCAGTGTGATTCTTCCTGAGGTGTGATATTAGAAGTATTGAAGGATACTCCAGATAACTCAACACTCAACAGCCATTGTAAATAGCTTTAGTGGCTCAGCCTCATCATGTACAGTATGTGTTTCATCTGGACTCCACAGCTTTTGAACATTGTTTCATAATATATGTGGACTGGTGATCAGATGGGGCACATAATAGTTCCAAGTCTATTGTGTTTGACCTAACATGGTGGGCTTATTCGTTCAACTGGGGAACTCGCAAAGTTCTGTTTTGCTTTGCTTTATGCATATGGCTCCAGTAATGACAGCTGTCTGTCATCCGTCATCAGGTCCTGTGCTGGTTAGTGGAGCCAGTTTCTGCTGTGATCATGTCCATGTCGAGTGCTGCCCTCACAGACTTGCTCCAGGAGCTTCAGGGCAGTGAAGGCCAACTAACTACAGTGCTACATAACAAGGTACATGCTTTCATGACATGCTCTGTATTGGATTGGCATATTCTGACAATGTGGTAGTGTTGACATAGAATAGCAGCAGCAAATACTAACATGTCTCGTTTGTGCTCAGTTTGGCGTGACGCTTCTCTATCTCATCTTGAGCCAAGGAGAGAGAATGCAAAGCTCTGACCCCAACTGTCAGCTGATGGATGACAATCGATGGTACCTCACTTTTTCCTCATTTCCTAACTTTTGTACCAACACCACATCTTATTGCTTTTTTTTGTCTTTGTGCTTCTCTGCTACCATTCATCCTCATCCAGGACGGAGCTGGTGTTCTCTGTGACCAGGGAGTTGCTGAGCATTCCCTCTTCATCCCTCTCATCTCCTCTCTTCACACCTCCCAACTTGCTCTTCCTCTTCTCGCGCTATGTGGACCGCCAGCGCTTGGACTTGCTACAAGAAAAACTACAGTAAGTCACAGAAACACACACAGCTTCAAGTGTTTGGCACGGGTTCAGTCATCCGTTGTTGACATCTCAACAATGGAGGACACATCCATGACACCAGGAGGAGGATGTGTTAGATGTGTTGGGGCGGCAGTCGCTTTTCTGTATGGATTTGGGTTTTGGATCAATGCTGCGTACAAAATAAATAATACATAATTAAATAGTAGTTAAAAATGAGTGGAGCGGGTTTGTGATAGCAAAGTGGTTGAGACGGGAGGTAGGGACATTTATTTGTACATTGGGCGAGAAAACGCTGGCAGATGTCAGCAGTGCTCCTGTTTAACATGGTTCATCTTTAAAAAAAAAAAAAAAGAAGCCTTTTTTAAGTCAAGCACCTTATCAGTCTCTCCAAGATGTGGCAGCCTTTAATGTGATTGTCAAAAATGGCTGATTCCACGTCAGTTGAAGTTTTGAGGCTTATTTTCTTTCAATAACATTGCATCCACTTGTGACTTGTAATGTTAAATAAAGGTGTATTTGTCTGTTTCAGGATCTCTACTTTGGCCAGGTAGAAGTTTCTACACGCAACCCCCACCATATGTTGCAGACATGAGTGTGTGTGTGTGTGTGTGTGTGGCAGGCACGATGATGGTTTTAATCCATCTCAATCTCTTGTTTTTTCCTGTGTGTGTGTGTGCACGCGCAAGCGTGAGCGCATACTTCATTGTGTCTGAATGAGATTGAGAACTTTTGAATGCTAGCAATGCCATCTGCATTTTTAAACATATTGTTTACAATTGTACCTTGAAATTAAAAGTATTTCTATGATAAAACGTGCACAGCTATTTTCATGCCCCATTGGTTTGAGTACAAAGCTGACAAATATGTAAAACTCCTCACCGAAATCCGTCTGTCTTTGTAAAATATGATTGGAGTGTAAATTGTGTGTAATTGTCATTTTAAAGTAACCTGTATATGTGCTATTTCAATAAATTTACTTTTTAAAAAAAAAACAAAAAAACGTTTACTTTTTCCAAAGATGGCATCCGTGTAGAACACCAATAGTCTCAACCTTAGTCCCTCGAACAAAAGATACTTTATAAATAGTAGTTTGCTTGTGAACCTGCTCCTAAGGGCAAAGTGTTGCAAGAGTATACTCTCTCACAAAGATACCAACAGTCCAGAATTTGTATGGAATCTTTACTGTAACGGAGATCTACAATGTAAACATTATAAAAGAGAGACAAGATGAGAATGAAGAAGCTTGGTGAGACAGACCACTATAAGAAGAAAGAAGAAATCCAAGATAACATTCAACCAGCCTTGTCTGTTGGCATTAAGGATGATGACCACTGACGTAGGCAGTACATTTAATAAGTTTGGCTACTCGATTCTCGAACGGTGCGTTAAAGGTCAATAGAAAACATCACACTACGTGCTTGTCCGATTTGGAGCTTGAAAATGATTATGCGGTCTCCAGAGCCCTCTATCGGTGAAATTAGGTCACTACAGTGCGTGCCCAATGGGTTGGCGACAGGATAAACTACAGCCCAGTGTCAAGTTACACACTAATATAATAGCAAGCATATACATGAAAGTAAGCTAAGTCATATAAATCAAATGTGCATTTATAAAAGAACTACTGCAGGACAGGTTTAAACTGCCTCAGAGAAGCTGGAGCCTATCCCAGCTGCCTTTGGGCATGACACGGGACACGCCTTGGCCCAGTCACTCGTCATTCACAGGCCAAACCATTTTCATATTTTTATTGAAGGAGTTCTTCTCATGATGTTTTTCTTGTAGCTTCTAGAATTAAATCAATGTACTCAAATATAACAATAATTATAATAAAATACAACAACAACACTTCTTCATTCTGCCCCTTTTTGGCCTGACGAGGCAAATGGAGACCATTAACCTTTGGCTTTATTTTCATCTCGGGTGCTAAATGAACCAATTTTCACCAATTCATGGGTTTGCAAGACAGACTCAAGTTTCACCGATTGACAGGTTGACGAACACAAGTTTCACTGACTCACAAGTTGCCAAATGCTCAGATGTGGCTCACGGCTGCTTGAAGACTCTGGTTTTACTGACAAGTACTCAAAGAAAACTCGATTTCACTAACTCATGGGTGCTAGCTGGACTGAAGCTTCACCGATTCACTGGTACTTGAAGACTCAAATTTCACTGAACCAAGGGTGGACAAAGACTTATGTTTTACTGACTAACAGGTTGACGAAGGCTCGTTCCACTGACTCACGGGTACTACATGAAGACTGAAGTTTTGCTGACTCACAGATTGATCAAGACTCGAGTCTCACTTCCTCATGGGTACTAGATTAAGGCTGGAGTTTCACAGACTCAAGTACTCGAAGACCAGTTTCACTGACTCATGAGTACTAGACAAAGACTTGAATTTTAATGACTCAAATACTCAATGTAGATGAAATATCGCTGACTCATGGGTTGAATCAATTTTCACAGACTCAACAAATGCTGGAGTTTCACTGATTGATTAAAAAAGCGAAAATATATATCCATATAAAATATTGGTTTGTGTCATACACACAAAAAAAAAGCAAATATACACATCTATTTTTTTATGACTTTATACGGTGAAAAAAATGTAAAACAAATAATATCACACAGTGGGGGCAGTACTCAGGTGGAACCTTTGTCTCGGGAGCTGTTGTGCCAAGATTGCATTGAGGCGTGGACTTCCGCCTACGCTCAGACGCAATCTGGACGAAGATGTTGCTGCTCCGTGTCCTCACTGCTGTCCACCCATATCTGTCCTTACAGGTCAGTTGTTGTTAAGAGGAACGAATTCAACCTCTGTAAATTCCCATTTCGTTGAAGGGAAGCATATTTGATAGCTCATATGATATTGTTAAGCTGTTTTTTAAAAATAGAGCAAGCTTATTAGTAACGTACGGCCAGATGCAGTTTAGACGACAGTTGTTACCGTATGGCGGCCATTTTGGGTTTAGATGGCCCTCAGCCTTGTCTCACAGGCAGATTCATTGAAGGTAGTTATTGGGCTCCTGCACACACTCGTGACCAACTATTGTATATTGTATACATATTGTACATTGTAATTCTTGAAATGAATCAAGTTTAATAAAGAGACGCAATCTGGACGAAGATGTTGCTGCTCCGTGTCCTCACTGCTGTCCACCCATATCTGTCCTTACAGACTACTGTATCTTGCTACTGTGGTGCCATATCCTGGGACCCGTAACATTAACAAAGACACGGATGCAACTCGAATGGGTGACTTGAGTGTGTCGAGTCAATAAAAGGAATCACTAGCACAGTGGGCTTCTTAGGCTATACAGCGTTTACCCCACGTGACTGACTGGAGCAAACCACCACAACACCTGAGGAGGAAAACCAACGAGCAACGCTTCCACAGTCCATCAGAGCAGACTCGGATCCATTGCAGTCTGAGAAGAAACGCCACATGGCTTCCTTGTAGGGAAGATTGGTGGCATTGGTGGAGAGGGCGGCACCACATCCCAACTGTCGACACACCACGGAAGCATGCTTCAGACCCCAGGATGACGACTCTGCACTCAGCATCCTCATCTCATCCTCACGGCGCACAAACAACTTTCCAGCACAGGAGACGCTCTCATTATGTCTCGGCTCTCCATCATCCAAAAATAGATCTACATCATCTAGAAAGCACGGGAAGGCAGGTAAGCTCATACGATCCATGTTGCAAGACATGCTTGGTAAGTTTCTCCTACCTGTGATGCGAAGAGAGAGACCGCGGCTCACAGAGGAGAAATTCTGACCAAAAACAAAGTTGTGATAAACACAAGTGTAGTTTCCGGTGTGTGACGCGTTAGCGGTTGGAAACACAAAGCGGGCAGAGTGCTTGACAGATGGTAGGCTCCGGCTGACAGTCTGCTTGAAGTTACTGAAATTCAGGCTGAAGTGACCTTCATGGTAACGTGGCTCCACAGAGCATGTGATGGTGTAGCTGTAGCCCTGGAGGAGCTTCACGTCCTGCTGCGTGTCACCAGTGTAGCCAGAGAAGAAGGAAATATTCGGCTGAGGCAGGATATCTGCAAAGAAACATTACACCGATGCATTTATTTCAATAAAATTCATGGGTGTGGCTCGCTCTGTGATTGTCTACTGCATGCTTATTCTTACCATTGCAGATAACTTGAACAGCCCAATAGGAATGCTGGTGGCTCACAGTCCCGCAGTCCATCAGTGCAAGCTCAGAACCCTCACAATCAGAATAAAAACGCCACACAGGTATAGGAGCCGATGTTATTGACTGTTTGGTCGTTGAAACAACCAAACCGCACCCGAGCTGTCTGCACACCACTGCTGCTTCCTTCAGACTCCAGTTGTTCTGGTAACTGACTGGTCTCCAGTCTTTGTCGTGTTTTAGCTCAAGATTGCCAGCACACTGACTCCCTCTCTCCACCAACCTCAAGTCATGGGGCTCTGAAATCAAAGGGGCAGCCATCCTGGTCAACAGCAGTGTCATCCCAGAACTCAAGCGGCTAATAGTATTGTATATGACTAAAAAGCATTGTGCTTTTTCTGTCGCGCTTACCTTGAATGGTGAGAGATATTGCCTTCTGTTCAGAGAAAGTAGCTGGACTGAGCTCATAGTTGTAGTCGCAATAGTAGACACCCTTGTGGGACTCCTGGGCAGCCGGGAAAAGGAAGGTGGCGGAATTATCAGCCGCTGCTTCCGTCCACTCAGTGGGGTGTTCCGTGTGGATGCCTGTTTTTAGGCGGAAGGAGCGTATAGAGTAAGGCGAGTTGTGCCTGCAGGTGATGGCAAAGCGATGGCCTTTGAGGACATGTCTTCCGTCAGTGTGTGCAGTGTGCACAATTGCGTCTGGTTTTACTGGATAATCTGTTAAAGAAGAAGACAGAATCAGGTTTTTCCATTTCTTTCCGAAAGAGACTTGTAATGTGATTACTGTACTTATGCAGGTCATGTAAACTTTGTCACAATTCTCTTTGGTGGCGTTGAAGGACAGAAAGGGACATTCCTGGAGTGTCTGCTCCCTGCCTTCACATTTAAAGGCAGGACTCCACTGCTGGATATTTTGCCCGCTGGACATCCTGTTGTGATAATCCCGGGGAACCCCACAAGCAAGTTCCCGACATACAACCAATGCATCCTCTGCACTGAAGACCGAGCCACACATTGGCCACCAGGACTGGGAAGACCTCACCATCACATTGCCTGAGCATCTGCCCCGCCCTGCCAGGAGTTGCACGCTGACTGCAAAGACATCAATACAGACCAAAATCCATATCACATCTTCATTACCAGAAACTGGTCAAGAATAAATTAGAATGAAATAATAAATGAAATAAAATTAGAGAATTTGTGGGGCCTTGAATACTGAATCACAAATGTACATGCACAAAAGCCTTTTGTGTGTCTCAGTGAACATTACAGTAACATTAGTGACACCTTGTGACCGGTGTAGAATACTACATCTCATTCAAAAATGCAACTTCTGAATGCCTTGTATTTGTATTTAACTTAATTTAAGCATTTTTATACTTGAAAACCCTTAATTCTGGCCACATATACCTTAAATATGCATATTTTTCACTAAAGCACACAGTGGCAAGGAAGAAATGTATTGTTACATTGTGTTGTATTGTAATTAAATTAAATTACATTACATTAAAATAAATTAAAAGTTTGTTGATCCCAATATATTTTTTTGTATATTTTTTAGTTATATATATATATATTTTTTTTTAAATGTGTCCCATGTTTTATTTTGGTTATATCAAAATTACTAAATTAAACCAAAATCACAAAATTATACAAGGATTTTGAAAAATGGCAAGTTGGCAACCCTAAACCTAACCCTGTCTTTCCGAGTGTGGGTTTATTTATATACATAACGTTTCTGCTACTTTCAAATCCTTTTCAAGCCCGTCGTCAATGTAGATGCCTATTTTATTACCTGAACAATTCACAGTCATCAAATGGTCTGATCCGTCAGGCTCCCATGACGTACAAATGGATGTGCTGTGGTCATTGCAGAAGGAGTCCAGCTCCCAGACAGCCATTCCACTGGGTAGAAAATGCCATGCTGTTGAAATAAGACTTCCACAGTCCAGCTGGATGCAGAGCTGAGCCAAGTGTTCTGTTCTCCATTGCCGCCATTTATCTGCCATTGGCCTCCACTCTCCAGCATCCTTTCCCTCCACGATACCAGCACATCTGTTGTCTCCTCCCACCAGTTGGAAAGCCTGCTCAACTGAACCCAAACAGTCAGTGACATGACAATTTGGCAATTCACACACATAAAAACACCTTTTATGCACACGGTGGCTGATCAGAAGCCTGAAAAAGTAAATTAACGCGTATTAAAGCAAATATTACATATTTTCTGGATAAAAGCAAATTAGCACAAAAATGGTGAAATATGGTAACACAAATAAGCCATTCAAAGACGTTGTTATGATATGTCGTAATCTACGCTCATCACGAGGTGAGGTAATGTTGCTGTAATGTTTTGTAAGACACACAAGCACCAGACTTGTGTGCACCAACAGGCTTTTGTTGCAGGTTTGAATTATGGCACAACAGGCACACTAATTCCTAATATGGGCTACGGGCCATAACCCACGCTGAGCTAAAACTCAACTTTCAACCCCCGACGTCACTTCCAAACCGCCCCAAACCTGCCCTCCCACCAGAACACTTACATATGTCTTAAATGGCATATTATGTCTACTATCCTTGCTGAAAAAAACAACATATGCCAGCATGGAAATTATGCTGGTCTATGCTGGTCTGGAGACCAGCATACCAGCACAAAAACACAACATATACACAACATATACTGGTCTTGGTGGTCATGCTGGTAGCTGGTTGATGCTGGTTTTATCAGCAGGGACACTGGGAAATCCAACTATAAAAATGAGTATAGTAGTGTTATTTAATGTCTAGAGGGTTCAGAAACATATTTAGAAGGTTGGAAACACGTTTTTTGGTGTAGTCGCTAAAAAAATATTCAATTAGTCAATAAGGAATCATACTTTGCGGAAATTCAGTTTGGAACCAATTCACCAATTATCATTTTTGTTATTTGTCCAGTAGGACTTGAAAAGAGAGCTATTCAAAAATAGATATATTTTACCAGGTGCCACAAAATTAACATTTTGCCTTCTCGGTACAATGCGCTATAATGCTAGGTGTTAGCCTGTTAGCATTGCTAGCATGCTAATGTTAGCATACTGGCATTTTGTGCTGTTTTCACGGGTAGACACAAAAATAAACACTTACAATTATCATGTTAGGACGAAGGAGTGACATTGCTAACGAACACTATCTACAGCAGTGGATTCTGGGACTTGTATCAGTCGCTTGCCAGTTGAGTCTAAGCCTTTATGGCAGGGGTGTTCTCAGTGTGGCCTGGGAGCCATTTTTGGGCATTAGCATAAGAATTATTAGTGAGCTGTATTAATGGATATTCCACTTTTTAAGATGTCAGTGTTTGATTACACCTGTGGTTCTCAATTATTTTTTGGTTCTGTCCCCCTCCACACACTCACACACACACACATCCCGTACCCCATAACCCCATAAAAACTGTATTAAATTGCATCTCTGAATGAAATGTACTGTAAATGAAATAGATGAGCACCTTCGCATCTAACTGCAGAAGCTGGTTTACAGTCCTCATGCGTTGAGTTGGCACAGTCCTGGAGGCGAGTCTCATTGCCTTTGCAGTGGAACTTCCTGAGAGAAAGCAGCCGTTTTTCCTCTTGTTTTCCAAACGCGCCATAAAAAGGTGACGGGGGCCCACAGCCCAGCTCCCTGCAGACCAGGGTTTTAGCTGCAAGGTCAAAACCTTCCTCACACACCGCAGCCCAGCCTTGATCTGTCTTAACCTCCACCTCGCCGGAACAAAGGTGGCCATTGCCCACAAGCCTCAACGAGTCTGTAACAAAGCAGGAAGACAAGGTTTTGAGCATAAAGCTAGTTTCATGGAGATGTTTTTAATGAATAGGTTATAGTTTGTGGCATTTCAGAGGATACAAAGCTGCTTAGAATGACATTCCATGCAGCCATTCACCTGAGCAGACGACTTCCATGATGTCCGAAGTTGAATTTCTTCCCTGCACTCTCCTGCGTGCTCCCATGTGGTCGTCACACTCCATCAGGGTGGATTCCAAGCCACGGCACAAGAACTGGACCTCCCATGCTGGTCGATGGTCATTGTTGCTTTTGTGTTGAATGGAGACGAGAGAGCCACAGTCCATTTGCCTGCAGACCACCTGTGCCACATTGGCCAATCTGCTTCTCTGGGGCACAGTCAGGAATCGCCATGTTTTCTGATGTTTTAATTCAAGCTGACCTGTGCAGTGGCTTTCTCCGTCCACCAAACGGGTATCATAAACTGAGATAGGGAGATACTACGGTTAGGTTGAAACTAGGGTTGTCAAACAATTCAAATATATTCATTGCGATTAATTAAATATTGTTCATAGTTAACTCATAAGTAATCACAGATAAGTAGACGATTTTGAGACGTACCTTACAAAGGTCCCAAGAACGGTCAGTTGTTTACAGAACTAGCACTGCACTCAACACTGTAGTTCAGTCACGCTATAGCTTATACTTCACTTCCAAACACTCTTTTACAGAGACATAGACAAACAGAAAAACACCCTTTTTACACACACTTTATCACCCCTTTGTTGGTCTGGTCTCTGGTGTCTTCAGTAACATGGAAGTATGACAACTTGGGTTTTAATTGCAAGTCATCTTTGAGAAACACAAGCACAAATGTTAATCACTAATAAATAATAATGATGTTAATAAATTGAATCTCATTCAGCGCTATGTGTGTGCTTGCTCGCTTACGTCTTTGCCACATTGACAAAAGCCCCCAAATAGTTGTCCTCTGCTATGCCTGCCGGTAACTAGCAACTTGTAACCCGTATTAGCAAAAAAGAAAGCAAGAAAAAGACTATACAGATTATTCCAAATCTCCTGGGGAAAAAAAATCAGTGAAATGGGGACCCCTACTGCTGGTGTATCACAACACTGGAAAGCGTAGGAGTGTAGTACCAGCACAGCTGCCGATGAGACGGCAGCTTAAAGTCATGAAACAGAATACTGATGGGAAATGTGGAAAAGGACTTTGTCTTTAATTTTCTTTACTCACAGTTAGTCTGGCTTGGGTCCTGATGTGGTGTTTTGAGACTGGAGATTTCTGTCACCAGCAGATCCAAAGTCAAAAATGTCAGTAAAGACACGGTAACGCTAAAAAGCCACTGAGACATGTTGGAATTTGCTGGGATTTCATGTAAACACAGTGCTAAGACCCGAAGGTTGACACATCATTGA
Source organism: Doryrhamphus excisus (assembly GCF_030265055.1). NCBI lineage: Eukaryota > Metazoa > Chordata > Actinopteri > Syngnathiformes > Syngnathidae > Doryrhamphus > Doryrhamphus excisus. Next base: position 25,481 of record NC_080466.1, on the reverse strand, counting down.
CCAAAGGTCATGTTGACCTTTTTTTTTTGCAATGTGAACTTTGTCTCTCAGCTGCCCCTTTCCTGTTGTCCTAATGCCTTTCTGAGTGCGCAACTACAAATATATTGCAAAATTCTGTCAGTAGACGTATGATTCCAAAGACCTGCATGTATTCAGTCTTCCTGCACATGTTAAAACTTGTATTGTAACGTGGTATTATGTAGGGCAACTGTTGGTCCTGTCCTTGACCGTCTACTGCTGACAACTAAACTAAACATACTTGTTAGTCCAAAATACAGTACACTTCAAAAAGACGTTTGTGTGTTTTCAAAGTGGCCACAGGAGGGCGATAGAGGGTGATATCATTTATGTATGTCCGTCACAGGCCACCGTACTGATCCGCCAGTCAGCGGTGACGTTACGTGAAATCCAACAAATCAAATAATACCTCCTTTTTTACAGCACCCTACGAAAGAGCCCAAGGTGCTTCAGGAGTATAAAGTATTATTTCTCTTGTTATAGTGTGCAAAATCATTGTGAAACACGACGTCCATCCGCGCTGTAACTTCCTGTTTGCACTTCCTGGTTTCGTCCGGAACATGGCGCCGACGATCCCAATTACGCTGTGTCAATCTGTTGGCAGCCAAGCTGAAGTATTCTAGAGGGAATGCCGTCTACTGTTTGTAAAACTAAGAGGCGTGATTGTTGAAACTCTTTATAGAAAATGCTTGAGAATATATTACATGTATATTGCTTAATTTTTTTAAGTTTTCAACGCTGTTGCAGGCATGTGTTTGGCCAGTTATGTGGGGCGGGTTGAGCGTGAACCAGGAAGTGCGGGGATCTCGTGTGTGTGCGCGCGCGCGGGGGCGCGCTGTTCTGTCGTTGCTGGCTCGTCGAAAAAGAAAGTTGACCGGTGTTGTGCCGAGTTTTGCATGCCTGCCGGTCATCGCGGCGAAGGGCCAGCCTGTCGCGTGTGGTTCCGTTCTTCAGGGAGACGTCTCCGGAGGGGGGGCAAGCCCGGGAGGTGCTCAGGTAAGAGGGCGGAGGGCCGTGGGTATGTGATTTAAAATCATGATGTGTGTGTGTGTGTGTATGTGTGTGTTTGTGTATAGAGACGTTGTTGGACGACTTCATGCTGACCCATCCCATCTTCCTGACGGCAGACACCTTCCAGCAAGTTCTACTGCAGCAGTATCCTCCATGTGCACGACCACACACAAACATGTGGACTGTGATGTTTTCACTCCTAGCCTGGCAGACAAAACTGAGGGTAAACTCCTTCACTACCACTCTCAGATTTTCTGTGCATGTGGGGGAGGGGCCAGGGCCAGGTGGTGAAAAGGATGACAGAGAAGGAGGGGGCCTGGATGCCGTGCACAGGAAGCGGGCGGTCCTCAGTGTTGCCTTCCGATACCTCGACACGTACCGAGAACTCCTGCAAGAGGAGGGCGACAAGTTCCCCAAGGTGATACACACAACACTACACAACTATACACAGGTGTGACTACACACATCATGACTCTCTGTGTGTGTGTGTGTGTGTGTGTGTGTGTGGAGGAGTTGTACGGGTGCGTGCTTCAGGAACTGAGTTGTCATCCCGAGCTGGTGGACGACGTGGTCAAACTGCAACGCTGGACAGAAATTTTACACTGCCCGTACGTGCACACACACACACACACACACACACACACACACACACACACACTCATGTGTTCAAATGGTGGGTAAGATGGCACCAGTGTGTCTGGCTCGCCGCTTCCCACAGCTCACTGTGATTGGTTTTATGTTTGTTTTGTCGTTTGTTATGAGGACCATGGACCTCATAACACCTCTGCTGGTGTATGATGGTCAGGGATCACTTCAAATCTAGGACATTGTGTGTGAAACAAGAGTTTGATGGGCCAAACAAACTGCGTTAATGTCCATTACTGGGCAACACGAGGAGCGTTGTATTCTCCGGCCTCTTCTCCCTCCGGGTACTTCGGGTGGTGTGAACCCCGACAACCTCCAGCCACTGAGCTGGGCAGCTGTAGTGGCTGTTAATGTTACTGCCAAGTCTGCTAAAGATTTTTCCAATAAGGAAATGACTTGTACCGGGAGAAATGATAAAACGTAAACAAGCCGCGTTGATGACATGGCGCCGTGGCAGATTTTAAAGATGAATGAAAGGCTGTCATGGTGAGGAGATTGAGCGTTCATGTATTTACTCGGTCGGCTACTAAACACAATAACCTGCACAGAAAACTTTTGAGATTCTGTACCTATGTCGGCTTTCTTTCCTTGGATTTGTGCCTCCCGCCAAAACGGACTGTTTAATTTATTCCACCCACTGCCTGCCTCGGGCAACACCCACTCTGCTGTGATTGGTCACACGCCCAAAGTGCTTCCCAACTACAAAGGAACCCCACTTTGGTAATGTAATGGGTATAGGGGTTGATATATGAATCAGGTCTTACGTGCAGTGCTTTTATAAAATGCGCTAGATAAATGAAGTGGTTTGAATTGCGAGTGTGTGTGTGTGTGTGTGTGTGTTTTGTCAGCTGTGACGAGGAGAAGGAAAGCAGAAGGAAGCAAGTGCGACCGCTCTTCAGACACTTTCGACGAATCGACGCCTGTCTGCAGCCCAGGGAGGCGTTCAGAGGCTCTGATGAGAGTGCGGCATTTCTTGACTAGACCTGTTTCATCTAGAACGGTGGCATGTTAAGCTAACGCTGTGCATCTACGTTGCCAGTCTTCTGCAGGGTCTACACTCCCGATCATTCCTACGTCACCATCCGCAGTCGCCTGTCCTGCCGTGTGGGAGACATCCTGGCTCTGGTTCGAGAAAAGCTGCAGTACAGCGATGAGCAGCCGCTTCTTCCCGGAAACCTCATCCTGGTGGCGGTCACGTCGGCTGGAGGTCAGCTGACACAAGCTGCTAGTTCCCATTTCACCGCTGGCTTGACTGGCTTGGACTGTGACGTCGTCCAGGGCCGTTGACAGCTTTGCCGGGCCCGGGTCAAACTAATGTAAGACAAGATACCCGTTTGCCCCCCCCCCCCCCCCAATCAACGGCCCTGACGTAGTCACATGACTCACCGTGACGACTTCCTAGTCTTCAAATTGTCCTCATTCTACGTCACACTTTCCCTAAATGATGTAACGTTGGCGTCAATGGTTATGGTTACCTGCGTTCTTGTGTGTGCATGTGCAGAAAAGGCAGTGTTTCGGCCCAGTGACAAGGCCGTCTTCACCACTTTGGGGGTCAACACTCACCTGTTCACCTGTGAACCCTCTGAACTGGAGTCGCTGGTGAGTGGTACCAGAAAAGGTCTTTTTGGCATCGCCACTGCAAACTTCCTGCTTCTTTCAGTTTGGCTTCTTGGCATGAAGCTCAGTATGGATCTAGAAGCAGAGTCCGCTGCAGGCCGGGAAGCTTTATGACATCTGGGTTATTGTCAGAAAGGGCTGGCTTTGTGTGTATCATGTCACTTCCTGTTCCAACAGCTTCCTCTTCCCGAGGAGATCCACTGGACACCCGGAGACAGCAAACTTCATGACATGTCAGCAGAGGAAGTGGCCAACCAGCTGGTGGCGTTTGACTGGGAGCTCTTCAGCTGCGTGCACGAGGTCGGAGCAGCAAGTCCCACGTGCACACGCACGGTCCATGCACACACGCCACCTGACTGTCACAATAAACAATACCAGTGACACTCTGACAGCAAGACCGCTTCTGTGAGTCTCGTCTGCCTTGTCCCCCATTGTAGGTGGAGTTTGTGTGTTACGTGTTTCATGGAGAGCAGTCCCGCTGGCGCCCCCTCAACCTGGAGCTGGTACTGCAGCGCTGCAGTGAGGTCCAGCACTGGGTTGCCACCGAGATCCTGCAGTGTCACTCCCTGCCAAAACGAGTCCAACTGCTCCGCAAGTTCATCAAGATCGCAGCGCTGTGAGTCCCCCAACCTTAATGTCATAATCTGCCGCAAGAACACGGCGCTTTGTGGCGCCGCAGATGTGCTACAGCAGGGTAGACTCGGCTTTCCAGCCAGGGCCACCCACGTATCCGTATGTGCTTAGAAGCCATATGTCATTCATCTCAGCTTCGTCACTCTGTGAAAAAGCAGATTAATATCACCTTCCCTTTTTGCAAAATGTTGCCGTTTTATTTTCCAAATATATTTCTTCTTAAATAACCTTTGGAAGAATATTCCAACTTTCATCTTATGTCATTTTCCCAAATGCGCTTCTGGTAATATGGTGACTTTGTTCCCATGATGATTTTCTTTATTGTTGCATCATAACTTTCCCAAAATTAGGTTTGTCAATTCTCTAACCATTCTTTTTTATAAAATATTCTCAACTTTTTTCCAACTCTGTTGTACTAAATTGAGATAATTTTCCTCATATTACAGATGTATTTCAATTTGACCTCTTTGTTAGAAAATGACTTTAAGTACTTATCCAAACGTGCATAAACGTACATGTGGGCCTTGTGTTCTCTGGACATCGTCATGTGACCAAGCTGCCATGGTCATGTGTTTCAGCTGTAAACAGCAGCAGGACCTTCTGTCCTTCCTCGCTGTGCTGCTCGGCCTCGACAACCCCGCCCTCAGCAGACTGCGGCTTACCTGGGAGGTAATGTCACGTCACACAACACGCTGAGGTCATGTTCGCACTTCCAACGCCTGCTCAAATGTGATGACCACGTCGGAGGTTGTTTACGTTTTTCATCATTTCTACCGGTCTAAGTCATTTTCTTTCATTGGAAGAATCTATAGCGGTACCCTGGATAAAGGTCTCGTTCCAGTAGTGCAGACTTGGTAGACCATTAGACCTGCTGATCATGAGAGAGTTGATTTATTTATTGAATCAACAATTACTTTATTTTCCAATTGAACAAACCTGATGTTGTGGTGTGTGTGTGTGTGTGTGTGTGTGTGTGTGTGTGTGTGTCCATGCACACGTACCTATGTACGTGCGCGCATCAGGGTCTTCCAGGGAAGTTCCGGAAACAGTTTCAGCAGTTTGAAAGCATTGCTGTGAGGTTATTTTTCTTCACTCAATGTTGTTTTTGTTTTTCGTCCCTCGTCTGATGTCTTCTTTTCTTTTGTAAAACCTCAGGATCCTTCCAGAAACCACAAGTCCTACAGAGACCTGATCACCAGTCTGAGACCTCCACTCATCCCCTTCACTCCTCTGCTGCTTAAAGGCACGCACACGCACACGCACACGCACACGCACACGCACACGCACACGCACACGCACACGCACACGCACACGCACACTGAGGTGTGGAGTACCAACATTTGTTCTTTTGTTTCCTTGTCAGATTTGACTTTTCTTCATGAGAGTTGTAAGACTTTTCACGGCCAGCTGGTCAATTTTGACAAGATGGTAAAAAAAAAAAAATTGCTTTGCAGTTGTTGGTACATGGTGGCATTTACCTTTGGCCATTTTTTGTATTCAGCACAAAGTTGCCGACATGGTGCGAAGCATACGAAGATACCGTAGTGGACAGCTGGGTAACACACACACACACACACACACACACACACACAGACAGACACACATACAATATAAATGCTAATGAAGTTTTGACACCTCTGGTAGCCATGGATATGGAGACGTCGCCATCCCACCTGCAGACCAAAGCGTACGTGCGACAGCTGCAGGTGATCGACAACCAGAACCATCTCTTCGACCTGTCCTGCAAACTGGAGCCCAGAGACACGTAGAGATGCCAGGACGCGTCCCACCTCCTCTTCCTCCCTCTCAGCGAACACGTTAAAAGCTTCTTAACAGGCAGCCAATCAGGCGAAGCTCGGCAGCCATCTTGTCTCCTTCCTGACCACAGACGACATGTAGTCGCAGTTTGACCTCCACCCAGCTGATGAGGTGAGCCTAGTGATGGATGATTTATCTCTTCAAAGGTCAACCTCTGACCTCAGGGGCGTGTCTTTCTTCTTAATGAATGAGGAGGACAGCAGAGAAGTAAACAAATGTTTAGTCATTTCTGTCTGGGAAGGTGTACTGTGACACTCTATGGGTGGCGCTTGTGCAATAACAGGAGGCGATGCACGTCTGGTGTCAACCAAGCATGTCGACGACGCTCAGGGCTCCCAGGTTTTGTGTACTTTTTGTGATGATGATTAAGACTTATTTTTCTTCTTTCCCTTGTTGTCTTTGGATCATTTCGATCAACAAAGACAGAGGGATATTTTTTTAAACGTTGTCTCATTGCAACGCTAAATGACATCACACGTCTGCTAGTTGACACCTGGCGGGGCTCTGCTGCGGCCAGTCCTGGATTCAAGTCATTCATTTCCAAATATCAAACAGGCGTCTCAAAAGATGACAAAATTCCAATTACAAAATACACATGACACAGGGTATGAATGTTGGGCCGCGCGGCGGATGAGTGTTTAGCATGTAGGCCACACAGCGAGAAGATCCGGCTTTGATTTTCTGCTCGGGCATCTTTTTGTGGAGTTAGCATGTTCTCCCTGTGCATGGCTTTTCTCCGGGTAATCCGCTTTCCTCCCCAGTTCCAAAAACATGCTAGCTGTTAGCTTGATCGGCCACTCCAAATTGTCCATAGGTATGAATGTGGGTGGGAACGGTTGTTTGTCGATACGTGCCCTGTGATCGGCCGGCCACCGGTACAGGGTGTACCCCGCCTCTCGCCCCCAAAGACAGCCGGGATAGACTCCAGCATACCCCCACCACTATAGTGAGGATAAGCGGTGTAAAAAACGGATGGCCGGACAGTATGAACTGTTTAATCTTCCGAGTCCATGAATGAAAGAAATGAATCAGTAGATGAATTTACCCGCTGACTAAAATATCTGTCGGCGAGCCAGGGCTGATAGTGAGTAACAGCGCCTCCCGTATGCTCAAAGTGTTAACCAATTAGCGTTGTCATATCGAAACAAGATCGGCCTCCTTGTGTTTTCAGATCGATTTAGAAGAAGTATTTTGACCTGTTAGCATCACAGGTAGTCTCAGGAAACTCGCTGGGTGTTGAAGCCTCCTGCCGGACAACATACAAACATTCAAAGTAGACGTGAACGGCTGGTCTTTGCTGTAAAACTCAGGCGTGTCCGTTTGTAAAGGTCGCGTATGGAGTGGCTGACCTTGAAACATGTACATAGTGTGAGTGTGTAAATACTTCCAAACGAAAGGAGAATCTATTTTAAAGATGTTTGTTTCACGTAGAGATGAGATTTTATTCACGTGTGTTGTTTACATTGTGCCAAACCGTGAGCCATGACAAGTAAAGATCCACGTTAGCATGACGATGGTATTTGTCAAGGGTCGAGGAGCGAGCTACACGAGCTGGCAGTGCTGTAGCATTTGCGCTTTCAGTTGTGAACTTGTAACTTTGTTCTCTGAAATGTAACCAAGAATTTGTATGCTTTAAAAGTATGGAGACAACCACCAATATTTTTCCAACCTTTTTCTTTGTAATGATTTGGCACTTTAAGATGGCATTCCTATTTTGAAACGATGCATCACAATGTTGTTTCCTGCAGTTGCTGAAATAAACCTGATGAAGGCGACATTGTGCTCTTCCATTGTGTCATCACGCCCGGCATCACACGATGTGTGTGATGGACGGAAATCACCCCCTGGAGTGAGGCGTGTAGGGCCGAGTGCCCACGCCTCCTCCAAGGGGCACCAGGGAATGCACTCGCCCCATCCAGTAGGGAATGTCACTCCCGAGGGACAAATCTCCTGTGTTGGATCATGTGAGTACGGGCGCGGCGCGTCCCGTATGGCACCGATGTCCAACCCCCTTCAGTCGGGTCCATATCGGTACACAGAATTATAATTTGTATATATTTTTTCATATTTGAGTGTTTTGTATTTTGTCCCTTTTAATTTGAGATGTGTATATGTGTGCATATGTGTCTTTTTCTTCTTTTCTTTCTGCTTTTCCCTTCAGGGGTCGCCACGGCAAATCAGCCGCCTCCATCCAACCCTGTCTTTCGCATGTGTCTTTCTCACACCCGCTACCCTCATGTCCTCCTTCACTACATCCATAAAGCTCCTCTTTGGCCGGCAGAATCCTTCTACCGATATATTGACTATCTCTACTCTCTCTGTCCCAACCATCTCAGTCTGTCCTCTCTGACTTTATGTCCAAGGTCTCTAACATGTAATGTCTTTCAGATGAACTTGTTCACGATCCTATCCATCCCAACGAGAACGTCAGCATCCTCATATCTGCACCGGGGGTGGGGGGGTGTAGCGGCAAAGGTGTTTGATGAGCGCAATGCATAATTGTGTCTTTGGATGCAGGAGTGCGTGGCCTCTGATGTTTCCCCCTCCAGATTTACAAAGACACAATGCAGCTCCCTCCGACCTTCTCTGTACTTCTCTATGAACATTCTCAAAGCAATACAGCATCTGTAGTACTCTTTTTTATTTTTTGGCATGAAACCCTACTGCTGCTCCCACATGGTGACCTCTGCCCTTAGCCTAGCTTCAAGTAGTCTATGCCATAACTACCATCTGGTGCCTTCCTACTCTTCATCTCTTTTTTCTCACTTCCTCTTTACCAATGTTTGGTACTTCCAGGTCCACAGCAGATACCTCTTCTACTCTTCCTTCTTTCTTGTTTTCCTCATTCATCGACTTTTGAAATGTTTTTTGTCCATCCTCCCAACCCATAACCGGCATCTGTCAGTACACTTCCATTCCTATCCTTGACCACTCTAACCTGCCGCACGCCCTTCCCGTGTCCGTCTCTCTGCCTCGCCAACCTGTAGGGATCCATCTCTCCCTCCTTACTGTTCAAGCTGTTCATAGACCTCTTGTTTTGGCTTTCCTACCTCTACTTTCACCTTAGCATTCATCTCTCTGTACTCCCCCTCTACTCTCTTCAGTCTTCTCCATGTCCCACTTGTTCTTAGGTAACCTTTTTGGCCGTATACACTCCCGCACCTCCTCATTCATGGTCCAGTCATCCAGGAAGCACCTCCCGACCATCCAGAGCGTGTCACAATTTCTGCCTAAAAGTCCTATAACACTTTTGTTTCAGATTTGAGCATTTGGTCATCTGCTCTGCCTTTGCCCTCTCGGTCTTCCTCACCGTGAGGGTTCTTCTACACACCACCGTCTTATGCCGTCTGGCTACACTTTGACCTCCCACTACTTTGCAGTCACGATCTCCTTCAGATGACAGCGTCTACACAAGATGTAGTCTACCCGTGGACTCCTACCCCCGCTCTTACAGGTCACGCTATATTCTTCTCTCTTCCGGAAGAAAGCATTCACTACAGCCATTTCCATCCTTTTGGCAAAGTCCACCACCATCTGTCCTTCTGCGTTCCTCTCCCGAATAGCTAACCTGCCCATCACCTCTTCATCATCTGTATGTCCTGCACAAACAGGTCCATTCAAGGTTGCCCCGATGACAACTCCTTCCCTTCCAGGAATGCTCTGTAAGACTTCATCGGCGTCCAGCCAGTTTTTCTCTTTTTCCTCCAACTCCCATCCCGGTCATGGGACATACCCGCTAACAACATTGAACAGCGCACCTTCATTTTTCATCGTCAGACTCATCACCCTATCTGACAGTGTTTTTACCTTCCCAAGCAACTCCTCCTACTCCATTGGTCTTCCATCTCAACGATGATGGAACAAGTTGAACTCCGCCCCTATAGGCAGTCAGACTAGACAGTTTGTTCCATCAGAGGTGGCCAGAGGTTACAAACATTCATTCATTTCCGGTTGGTAGATTGTTGAGTTGAGGGATTAGCAACCATTAAAGATACAAGAAATCATTCCGATTGCCATGATGATGGCTGTCTGTCTTAACCATAGCGGTCGGAATTCTTATATTTTAGCATTAGGTCAGTCGATTTGAAGAAATGGAGTATTTTCAATGGTGTTTTCATGTCAACAGGTCCTGATTAACCCGGGAAATGTTGTTTCACCTGGCAAAGTCCTGATGTTTGTATAACTATGCTTCTGTACTGTCTTTCGCAGTTAATTTCTTCTCTTCACCTGTGTGCCAACATAAATTATCAGTTGGATATTGTATGTAAGTGTCCAGTTAAATCTCATGTGTTGTAAAAGTTTATTCCTTAAAGGGAACTGGCCATTGTGAGCTAAATTGTTAAATTTTTTTTCAGTAGGACATGCCGATGCACACACTACAATGAGACACAGCCAGTTGAGTCAGCCATAATGTTTTGACAGCATCAAAGCTTTATTTGTATTCATCACTATGGCGGCCTGTAGTGGACAAAAGGAATAACGATTTTGATTACAAAAGGCAATTCCATGTCAGCCCATTGACAGAAAGGTTCAGTTTTATCTGATGGAATGTAAAGTTTGAACATATACGAATACATAGTCACACAAAGGTTGTAAGTTACACCAAATGACAAGAAAATAGTAAAATAGACTCCTATTAAGGACACTACAGTCGCAGGGCTACCTATAGTATTTGTCAGCCTTTTGTGGTAGAAGGTCTGCAAGGATGTTAAGACCTTGCCATTCAATGTGACGCAACTTTGCAGTTTGGGTTGATGAAATTGCTTGTGGCCTGGCGCCCAGCTGCACCGGCCACGTCCCGAGGATCCCACACGCTCACGGCCCCGCTGCCACCGGCGGCCCACGGAGGCCCCGCCCTCGCTGGGGTCCCGAACGGCTCAAGCCACGCCTACCCGGCGGCCCAAGCCACGCCTACCCGGCGGCCAAGCCACGCCTCGGTCCAGGCCGCCGAAGGCGGCCCCGCCTCCCGCGGCGGCCCCGCCCCCGCCCGGGCCCCGCCGCCGCCGAAGGCGGCCCCGCCTCCCGCGGCGGCCCCGCCCCCGCCCGGGCCCCGCCGCCGCCGAAGGCGGCCCCGCCTCCCGCGGCGGCCCCGCCTCGGCCCGGGCCCCGCCCCCGCCTCGGCCCGGGCCCCGCCCCCGCCTCGGCCCGGGCCCCGCCTCCCGCGGCGGCCCGGCCCCCGCCCCCGCGGCGGCCCGGGCCCCGCCTCCCGCGGCGGCCCGGCCTCGGCCCGGGCCCCGCCCCGGGCCCCGCCCCGGGCCCCGCCCCGGGCCCGCCTCGGCCCGGGCCCCGCCTCCCGCGGCGGCCCCGCCTCGGCCCGGGCCCCGCCTCCCGCGGCGGCCCCGCCTCGGCCCGGGCCCCGCATGGGCGGCCCCGCCTCGGCCCGGGCCCCGCATGGGCGGCCCCGCCTCGGCCCGAGCCCCGCATGGGCGGCCCCGCCTCGGCCCGAGCCCCGCATGGGCGGCCCCGCCTCGGCCCGAGCCCCGCATGGGCGGCCCCGCCTCGGCCCGAGCCCCGCTTCGCCGGCGGCCCCGCCTCGGCCCGAGCCCCGCTTCGGCGGCGGCCCCGCCTCGGCCCGAGCCCCGCTTCGGCGGCGGCCCCGCCTCGGCCCGAGCCCCGCATGGGCGGCGGCCCCGCCTCGGCCCGAGCCCCGCATGGGCGGCGGCCCCGCCTCGGCCCGAGCCCCGCATGGGCGGCGGCCCCGCGGACACCGGCGGCCGCCACCCGGCACCGCCCCAGGTTCCGTTCCTCGCCGGCCGCTGCAGACTGCTCGCCGGCGGCCGCCGCCTTAATAATGCTCTTTGGTAGCCGGCGGCCGCCGCCTTAATAATGCTCTTTAGTCGCCGGCGGCCGCCGCCTTAATAATGCTCTCTAGTCGCCGGCGGCCGCCGCCTTAATAATGCTCTTTAGTCGCCGGCGGCCGCCGTCTTCATAATGCTCTCTCGTCGCCGTCGCCGTCGCCGCCGTCTTCATAATGCTCTGTAGTCGCCGTCGTCGCCGTCTTCATTATGCTCTCTAGTCGTCGTCGTCGCCGTCGCCGTCGCCGCCGCCGCCGCCGCCGCCGCCGCCGCAATATTCAGCAGAGTAAGACAAAGCTTACTTTAGCCACAACTTCACCGTTGAGAAAACACAGTATATGATTGCCCATCATAACGTTTAGGGTTAGGGTGTCATGAAAAAACCCCATCAAACATCAACACAATATATCTATTCTATATATATCTACAACAGACTTGGATAGTCGTGTGCAAGAATAACCTATTTACGTGGCTTAAAACAAGTAATGTAACAGATATTTCTTTCATAGACAGTCCCGCAAAGCACGCTGGGATGTGCGCCTATCGACTCTACATTATGAAGAGGACAAGGAACTGCTGATTATGATGCGGGCGAGGGAGGATGTCAATTAAGGGCCTCAATTCTTTCATTTCTTCTCCTTAAAAATTATTTTTATGTCAATCTTGGCTATGTTATTTGTATCATGTGTCATTTGTGTGCTCTCAACATACACTTGTCAGTCCCAAATACAGTCAACTTCATCTATGTATGTCCGTCACAGGCCACCGTACTGATCCGCCAGTCAGCGATGACGTTACGTGAAATACAACTAATCAAATAAAAACTCTTTTTTCACAGCACCCTACGAACGGTGCCCAAGGTGCTTCAGGAAAGTATTAGAAAGTATTTAAGTACTTAGAAAGTATTATTTCTCTTGTTATAGTGTGTAAAATCATTGTGAAACACGACGTCACATCCGCGCTGCAACTTCCTGTTTGCACTTCCTGGTTTCGTCCGGAACATGGCGCCGACCATCCCAATCACGCCGTGTCAATCTGTTTGCAGCCAAGCTCAAGTATTCTACAGGGAATGCCGTAAGTACGTGTTTATTTCATGTTTTGAGATGTCAAAAACGCTGCAACATCGGTGCCGTGTTAAAACAACCGACGATGTATATGTTCAAGCTAAAATGCTAGGCCATAGTCGTACCTCCGTTGGACATTCATCGACTACTGTTTGTAAAACTAATAGACGTGATTTTTGAAACTTTTTATCGAAAATGCTTGAGAATATATTGAAAATGCTTGAGAATATGTAACATGTGTATCGCTTTGTTTTTTTCTACTTTTCAACACTGTTACAGGCATGTGTTTGGCCAGCTATTGTCGGCCGGGTTGAGCGTGAACCAGGAAGTGCGGGGATCTCGTGTGTTCTCTCGTTGCTGGGTAGTGGAAAAAGAAAGTTGCCGGGAAGCAGCAGGCAACCGTGTTTCTTTCCCTGACGAAATCAGGCCGCCCCTTACCACGGTATGGGGCTGAAAATACTGACAGTTAACACCGCCACGACCGTGAAAATGTGCCCAAGTAAACTGTTTGTCTTTCAACAGCATCGTTTTCATTGGCGCCAACCTCATTCGGCATCGAGTCGGCGTTCCAACACCCTGACGGAGAACACCGGAGTTGCCATCTAACTCTGACGCCACACAAGCAATGCTACAAGGTCAGTATCAAAGTTTCAAGTCACGTTGAAGCACGAATAGTGGCGTTTCGCTCCGACAATAGGACAATACACAGTACATAAACGATGTCGAAGTTGACGAGCTGAAGCCGAGGCCGTCATTTTGTGGACATACAGTCCCTGACAAAAGTCTTGTCGCTTATCCAAGTTGTAGGAACAACAAATAATAACTTGACTTGTAGTTGCTCAATTGGAATCACAAATGACTTATATGAAAGGCAAAGCCCTCTAGATGATGCTTTTTATATCAAAATAAAGTTTTGTACCATTCATTGAGTTTTAACATTTCATTAGGACATAAAGGTCAGATTTTGCTTGGACAAAAGTCTTGTCGCATACAAAAAAATGTAGAAATAATACATATACTTAATTTTGAATACACAAATATGCTACAATAACATCAGAACATAAAGTCATTGTACCTTGCAAAAAGAATTAATATTGTGTATGGCTTCCATGAGCTTGGAGGACTGCATCCATACATCTTGGCAATGACTCAAATAACTCATCTGGAATGGCCAAGAAAGCAGTCTTGCAGGACTCCCAGACTTCATCAGGATTTTTCCGCTTCATCTTCCAAGCCTCCTCCTTCATCTTACCCCAGACACGCTCAATAATGTTCATGTCTGGCGACTGGGCTGGCCAATCCTGGAGCACCTTGACCTTCTTGGCTTTCAGGAACTTGGATGTGGAGGCTGAAGTATGAGAAGGAAGCACAATTTGCCCTTTCTTGTGGTTTGGAATGTAATGGGCAGCGAGAATTTCTTGATATTTCAGGCTGTTGGTTGTTGATGAAGGAGGAGGCTTGGAAGATGAAGCCGAAAAATCCTGATGAACTCTGGGAGTCCTGCAAGACTGCTTTCTTGGCCATTCCAGATGACTTATTTGAGTCATTGCCAAGACGTAAGGATGCAGTCCTCCAAGCTCATGGAAGCCATACACAATATTCATTCTTTTTTCCAAGGTACAATGACTTTATGTTCTGATGTTATTGTAGCATATTTGTGTATTCAAAATTAAGTATATGTATTACAGTGAAGAAAATAAGTATTTGAACACCCTGCTATTTTGCTATTTCTCCCACTTAGAAATCATGGAGGGGTCTGAAATTTTCATCGTAGGTGCATGTCCACTGTGAGAGAGATAAACTAAAAAGAAAAATCCAGAAATCACAATGCATGATTTTTTTAACAATTTATTTGTGTGATACAGCTGCTAATAAGTATTTGAACACCTGAGAAAATGAATGTTAATATTTGGTACAGTACAGTACAGTACAGTAGCCTTTGTTTGCTATTACAGAGGTCAAACGTTTCCTGTAGTTTTTCACCAGGTTTGCACACACTGCAGGAGGGATCTTGGCCCACTCCTCCACACAGATCTTCTCTAGATCAGTCAGGTTTCTGGGCTGTCGCTGAGAAACACGGAGTTTGAGCTCCCTCCAAAGATTTTCGATTGGGTTCAGGTCTGGAGAGTGGCTGGGCCATGCTAGAACCTTGATATGCTTCTTACGGAGCCACTCCTTGGTTTTCCTGGCTGTGTGCTTCGGGTCGTTGTCGTGTTGGAAGACCCAGCCACGACCCATCTTCAATGCTCTGACAGAGGGAAGGAGGTTGTTCCCCAAAATCTCACAATACACGGCCCCAGTCATCCTCTCTTTAATGCAGTGCACTCGTCCTGTCCCATGTGCAGAAAAACACCCCCAAAGCATGATGCTACCACCCCCATGCTTCACAGTAGGGATGGTGTTCTTCGGATTGTACTCTTCATTCTTCTTCCTCCAAACACGCTTATTGGAATTATGACCAAAAAGTTCTATTTTGGTCTCATCTGACCATAAAACTTTCTCCCATGACTCCTCTGTATCATCCAAATGGTCATATGCAAACTTAAGACGGGCCTTGACATGTGCTGGTTTAAGCAGGGGAACCTTTCGTGCCATGCATGATTTCACATCATGACGTCTTAGTGTATTACCTACAGTAACCTTGGAAACGGTGGTCCCAGCTCTTTTCAGGTCATTGACCAAGTCCTGTCGTGTAGTTCTGGGCTGATTCCTCACCTTTCTTAGAATCATTGAGACCCCACGAGGTGATATCTTGCATGGGGCTCCACTCCGATTGAGATCGACCGTCATGTTTAGCTTCTTCCATTTTCTAATGATAGCTCCAACAGTGGACCTTTTTTCACCAAGCTGCTTGGTAATTGCTCCGTAGCCCTTTCCAGCCTTGTGGAGGTGTACAATTTTGTCTCTGGTGTCTTTGGACTGCTCTTTGGTCTTCGCCATGTTACAAGTTAAAGTCTTACTGATTGTATGGGGTGGACAGGTGTCTTTATGCAGCTAACGACCTCAAACAGGTGCATCTGATTCAGGATGATACATGGAGTGCAGGTGGACTTCTAATGGGCAGACTAACAGGTCTTTCAGGGTCAGAATTCTAGATGATACACAGGTGTTCAAATACTTATTTGCAGCTGTATCACACAAATAAATTGTTAAAAAATCATGCATTGTGATTTCTGGATTTTTCTTTTTAGTTTATCTCTCTCACAGTGGACATGCACCTACGATGAAAATTTCAGACCCCTCCATGATTTCTAAGTGGGAGAAATAGCAAAATAGCAGGGTGTTCAAATACTTATTTTCTTCACTGTATTTCTACATTTTTTTGTATGCGACAAGACTTTTGTCCAAGCAAAATCTGACCTTTATGTCCTAATTAAATGATAAAACTCAATGAATGGTACAAAACTTTATTTTGATATAAAAAGCATCATCTAGAGGGCTTTGCCTTTCATATAAGTCATTTCTGATTCCAATTGAGCAACTACAAGTCAAGTTATTATTTGTTGTTCCTACAACTTGGATAAGCGACAAGACTTTTGTCAGGGACTGTAATTGGCGTGCAGCATGCTCCAAATAACGGAAGCAATTGTTTCAACCGGTTCATTTGCAATCCATAACATAATGTCAACGACTTTGTCCCAAATTGACACCGATTTATTAAAAGTATATTTCGCTACCCTCGTCATAGTCAATGACAACTGAAGCTAAAAGTGGTTTATTTTTAAATATTTCTTTTGACGTGAAAATCCCTTGATGTCCTGGTTAAGTCGTGTGCATGGCGTGTTAAGTTCGTGCCTGTTGCCATCAGAGGCGAGGCATCTCTTAGGTGAGTGTAAGCCGCTGATTTCATCTTTGAGCATCGTTGTGACAACGGAAGAGAAAACACTCATAACCCTTCCCCCTTATTCGGTCTATTTTAATGGCGACAAAAAAAAAAAATCACTTCTAAACACCGCATCATTACAATAAGTATTCAATGCAGTAATGAATTTCATAAAACTCAGTATGTCATTACAGCAAACGAATAGCAGCTAATCTTCCTACTTCTGTTACAGATGAAAAGCCGCTTGGCGCTTAACAGCCCGTGGGATCCCTCTGCATCCATCTCAACATGAGCTCCAAATCGTCATGTGATGCCATACGTTCTCCAGTGGACTGTTTCACCGATTGCACGCACAAGACGCCATTTTCTGGAGCTTCAACCTTTTGCGTCCATCAGCAGTCTGTCGGCCCCCGGGGAAGGACTCATGTAACCGTGTTGGCACACCATCAACAACATGGCCTCGGCGTTCTTCACAGGTAGGAAGACTTGTTCAAGTAAATGACATGATACATACACACATGTAGCACAGTAACACAGGATAAATGAATAGATGACAAAAGATATGCAATTCATACACCAGTGCCATGACTAATGCTTTGGCTGGAAAGGTTGCTCTGGCTGTTACAGCACAATGTTAGCCGGCCACATGGAGGTCTTTACAATGGCCTACATTTCTTCCCAGCTCTGACAGCTACTCTCTTCTTAATCACCACTTGTACTCTTTGTTAAAGCTTAAGGCTAAACCAACTGTAACACTTGTCTATACGAGGGGAGCATCTGTTGACAACAATGGAAGTATTTTTCAATAATCTAGTCTTGTTAGTACTTACAAAAAATGTCACACTTTGTATAAGGAATGTTTTTGCAGTATTTATGGGTTACAATCGGTCCACTTGTTGTGTACTTTTTTGGACCTTTAAAAGCATTTGTTTCTATCTTTTCTTTTTCTCAAAAATTGTATTTGTAGTATTTTAAATGCATGCAAGTGACCACTATATGGCGGAATTTCCAAAGAATATTACCAGTACCTAAAAAAAAAAAAAAAATCCCAAGTACAGTCGCAGTAATTTTAAGTGACCACTAGATGGCGGAAATTCACAGTTTCAGTTGCAGTAATTTAAAGTGGCCACCAGATGGCGGAATTTCACATTTTAAGTTGCAGTACTTTTAAGGGACCACCAGATGGCGGAAATTCCCAAGTATAGTTGCAGTCATTTCGAGTGGCCACTAGATGGTGGAAATTCCCAAGTATAGTTGCAGTCATTTTAAGTGGCCACCAGATGGCGGAATTTTACATTTTAAGTTGCACTGCTTTTAGGTGACCACCAGATGGCGGAAATTCCCAAGTATAGTTGCAGTAATTTCAAGTGTCCACTAGATGGCGGAATATCCCAAGGTAAGTTGCACTGCTTCTAAGTGACCATCAGATGGCGGAATTTCACATTTTAAGTTGCACTGCTTTTGTTGACCACTAGATGGCGGAATTTCACATGTTAAGTTGCAGTACTTTTAAGTGACCAACAGATGGCGGAATTTCACGTTTTAAGTTGCACTGCT
>NC_080466.1:0-2500 GCF_030265055.1 Doryrhamphus excisus | reverse complement strand
TTAGGGTTAGGGTTAGGGTTAGGGTTAGGGTTAGGGTTAGGGTTAGGGTTAGGGTTAGGTTAGGGTTAGGGTTAGGGTTAGGGTTAGGGTTAGGGTTAGGGTTAGGGTTAGGGTTAGGGTTAGGGTTAGGGTTAGGGTTAGGGTTAGGGTTAGGGTTAGGGTTAGGGTTAGGGTTAGGGTTAGGGTTAGGGTTAGGGTTAGGGTTAGGGTTAGGGTTAGGGTTAGGTTAGGGTTAGGGTTAGGGTTAGGGTTAGGGTTAGGGTTAGGGTTAGGGTTAGGGTTAGGGTTAGGGTTAGGGTTAGGGTTAGGGTTAGGGTTAGGGTTAGGGTTAGGGTTAGGGTTAGGGTTAGGGTTAGGGTTAGGGTTAGGGTTAGGGTTAGGGTTAGGGTTAGGGTTAGGGTTAGGGTTAGGGTTAGGGTTAGGGTTAGGGTTAGGGTTAGGGTTAGGGTTAGGGTTAGGGTTAGGGTTAGGGTTAGGGTTAGGGTTAGGGTTAGGGTTAGGGTTAGGGTTAGGGTTAGGGTTAGGGTTAGGGTTAGGGTTAGGGTTAGGTTAGGGTTAGGGTTAGGGTTAGGGTTAGGGTTAGGGTTAGGGTTAGGGTTAGGGTTAGGGTTAGGGTTAGGGTTAGGGTTAGGGTTAGGGTTAGGGTTAGGGTTAGGGTTAGGGTTAGGGTTAGGGTTAGGGTTAGGGTTAGGGTTAGGGTTAGGGTTAGGGTTAGGGTTAGGGTTAGGGTTAGGGTTAGGGTTAGGGTTAGGGTTAGGGTTAGGGTTAGGGTTAGGGTTAGGGTTAGGGTTAGGGTTAGGGTTAGGGTTAGGGTTAGGGTTAGGGTTAGGGTTAGGGTTAGGGTTAGGGTTAGGGTTAGGGTTAGGGTTAGGGTTAGGGTTAGGGTTAGGGTTAGGGTTAGGGTTAGGGTTAGGGTTAGGGTTAGGGTTAGGGTTAGGGTTAGGGTTAGGGTTAGGGTTAGGGTTAGGGTTAGGGTTAGGGTTAGGGTTAGGGTTAGGGTTAGGGTTAGGGTTAGGGTTAGGGTTAGGGTTAGGGTTAGGGTTAGGGTTAGGGTTAGGGTTAGGGTTAGGGTTAGGGTTAGGGTTAGGGTTAGGGTTAGGGTTAGGGTTAGGGTTAGGGTTAGGGTTAGGGTTAGGGTTAGGGTTAGGGTTAGGGTTAGGGTTAGGGTTAGGGTTAGGTTAGGGTTAGGGTTAGGGTTAGGGTTAGGGTTAGGGTTAGGGTTAGGGTTAGGGTTAGGGTTAGGGTTAGGGTTAGGGTTAGGGTTAGGGTTAGGGTTAGGGTTAGGGTTAGGGTTAGGGTTAGGTTAGGGTTAGGGTTAGGGTTAGGGTTAGGGTTAGGGTTAGGGTTAGGGTTAGGGTTAGGGTTAGGGTTAGGGTTAGGGTTAGGGTTAGGGTTAGGGTTAGGGTTAGGGTTAGGGTTAGGGTTAGGGTTAGGGTTAGGGTTAGGGTTAGGGTTAGGTTAGGGTTAGGGTTAGGGTTAGGGTTAGGGTTAGGGTTAGGGTTAGGGTTAGGGTTAGGGTTAGGGTTAGGGTTAGGTTAGGGTTAGGGTTAGGGTTAGGGTTAGGGTTAGGGTTAGGGTTAGGGTTAGGTTAGGGTTAGGGTTAGGGTTAGGGTTAGGGTTAGGGTTAGGGTTAGGGTTAGGGTTAGGGTTAGGGTTAGGGTTAGGGTTAGGGTTAGGGTTAGGGTTAGGGTTAGGGTTAGGGTTAGGGTTAGGGTTAGGGTTAGGGTTAGGGTTAGGGTTAGGGTTAGGGTTAGGGTTAGGGTTAGGGTTAGGGTTAGGGTTAGGGTTAGGGTTAGGGTTAGGGTTAGGGTTAGGGTTAGGGTTAGGGTTAGGGTTAGGGTTAGGGTTAGGGTTAGGGTTAGGGTTAGGGTTAGGGTTAGGGTTAGGGTTAGGGTTAGGGTTAGGGTTAGGGTTAGGGTTAGGGTTAGGGTTAGGGTTAGGGTTAGGGTTAGGGTTAGGGTTAGGGTTAGGGTTAGGGTTAGGGTTAGGGTTAGGGTTAGGGTTAGGGTTAGGGTTAGGGTTAGGGTTAGGGTTAGGGTTAGGGGTTAGGGTTAGGGTTAGGGTTAGGGTTAGGGTTAGGGTTAGGGTTAGGGTTAGGGTTAGGGTTAGGGTTAGGGTTAGGGTTAGGGTTAGGGTTAGGGTTAGGGTTAGGGTTAGGGTTAGGGTTAGGGTTAGGGTTAGGGTTAGGGTTAGGGTTAGGGTTAGGGTTAGGGTTAGGGTTAGGGTTAGGGTTAGGGTTAGGGTTAGGGTTAGGGTTAGGGTTAGGGTTAGGGTTAGGGTTAGGGTTAGGGTTAGGGTTAGGGTTAGGGTTAGGGTTAGGGTTAGGGTTAGGGTTAGGGTTAGGGTTAGGGTTAGGGTTAGGGTTAGGGTTAGGGTTAGGGTTAGGGTTAGGGTTAGGGTTAGGGTTAGGGTTAGGGTTAGGGTTAGGGTTAGGGTTAGGGCTAGGGTTAGGGTTAGGGTTAGGGTTAGGGTTAGGGTTAGGGTTAGGGTTAGGGTTAGG